>NW_003852506.1:2201159-2212397 GCF_000181295.1 Otolemur garnettii
AAAAAAAAAAAAAATACAACTCACAACTTATAGCAACCTCAAACTCTTGGGCTTAAGCAATTCTTTTGCCTCAGTCTCCCAAGTAGCTGGGACTGCAGGCACCGACCACAATGCTAGGCTTGTTGTTGTTGTTGTTGTTGTTGTAGTTTAGCAGGCCCAGGCTAGGTTAGAACCCACCAGCCCCACTGAGCTACTGGCATCAAGCCAGTATTTGGCCTTCTTTGCTTAGCTTATTTCACTTAACATAATATCCTCTAGATTTCATCTGTGTTGTCACAAATGACAGGATTTTATTTTTATTTATGGCTGAGTAGTATTCCACATATGTGTCTGTGTATAATACATATACCACATTTTCTTTATCCTTTCATCCATTGCTTGGTACTTAGGTTGATTTCATGTGCTGGCTATTGTGAATAATGCTGCAGTAAATAGGGAGATGTAGATATCTCGGTTTTTTTGAGGCAGAATCTCAAGTTGTTACCCTGAGTAGACTGCTGTGGTGTCACAGCTCACAGCAACCTCAAACTCTTGGGCTTAAGCAATTCTCTTGCCTCAGCCTCCCAAGTAGCTGGGACTACCAACACCTGCCACGATGCCCAGCTGTTTTTTTGTTGCAGTTGTCATTGTTTTAGCAGTCTCTGGCCACGTTCAAACCTTCCAGCCCCAATGTATGTGGCCGGTGCTGAGCCATAATTTGGAATGTTTTTTGCTGTTGAAATTATGTCTAGTGGTGGAATTTTTTATTTTTTGAGACAGAGCCTCAAGCTGTCCCCCTGGGTAGAGTGCTGTGGCATCACAGCTCACAGCGACCTCCAAGTCCTGGGCTCAAGCGATTCTCCTGCCTCTGCCTCCCAAGTAGCTGGGATTACAGGCACCCACCACAGCGCCTGGCCATTTTTTGGTTGGAGCCATCATTGTTGTTTGGCAGGTCCGGGCTGGATTTGAACCTGCCAGCTTAGGTGTATGTGGCTGGCGCCTTAGCCACTTGAGCTAGAATCCTATGGGGCATGCTGAAATGTCCAAGACAGATGTTAGAGAAGAGATGAACAGGCTCAGGCCTGTGGCTGACGGAGCTAAGGCACCATCCACATACACCTGAGCTGGTGGGTTCAAATCCAGCCTGGGCCCGCCAAACAACAATGATAGCTCCAACCAAAAAATAGCCAGGCATTGTGGCGGTGCCTGTAGTCCCAGCTACTTGGGAGGCGGAGGCAGGGAATCGCTTGAGCCCAGGAGTTGGAGGTTGCTATGAGCTGTGGTGCACAGCACTCTACCCAAGGTGACAGCTTGAGGCTCTGTCTCAAAAAAAAATAGAGATGAACAAATGCCTCTTAGAGAATCTGAAACGAGTTGTCCAAGCAGATTTTAAAGAAGAGATGAACAAATGCCTCTTGGAGAATTTGAAAAGTTTCTTTTTTTTAAGTTAAATCATAGCTGTGTACATTAATGCCATCATGGGGTACATTGTGCTGGTTTCACATACCATTTGAAATATTCACATCAAACTAGCCAACATAGCTTCACTGCATTTTCTTAATTATTGTGTTAAGATACTTATATTCTACACTTAGTAAATTTAACATGTACCCTTGTAAAATGTACTGTTGGTGTGCTGAAAGAATTTCATTTATAGCATTTGAGAAAATTCCCAGGCCAGGTGCTGTAGCTCACACCTATAATCCCAGCACTCTGGGAGGTTGAAGCAGGTGGATCACCTGAGCAAGAGGGAGACCCCTGTCTCTACTAAAAATAGAAAAATTAGCCAGGCATTGTGATGGGCAGCTGGAATCTCAGCTACTCTGGGAGGGTGAGGCAAGATGATGGCTCAAACCTACGAATTTGAGGTAGCTATGAGCTATGATGCCCAGGCACTCTACCCAGGGGAACAAAGTAAGACTCTGTCTCAAAAAAAAAAACACCAGAAAGAAAATTCTCAAACTTAGTAAAGGCTATTTGGTATGTATATGTGTGTTTAAACTTTTCTGTGTAAGTGGGAAGATCTGATGTTTAGAGATTAATTAGGTTGAAATAAAGTATAATATTCATTGTTCTACTTTGTTATCCTAATTTTATTGTCTAAACATATATCCACGTTGATATCTAAGTGCTTTTCAAAATATATACTTTAAAGCTTTTTATAAATTATACCCCAAATTCCCTTTGTTCTTTTTTTAATTATATACTGTTGAATAATTACTTGTAGCTTTTTATTTTTTTTAGTTTTTTGAGACAGAGTCTTATTATGTCACCCCAAGTAGAATGCCATGGTGTCACAGCTCACAGCAACCTCAAGCTCTTGGGGTCTAAGTGATTCTCTTGCCTAAGCCTCCCAAATAGCTGGGACCTACAGGTGCCCACCGCAACGCCTGGCTATTTTTTGGTTGGAATTGTCGTTGTATGGCAGGCCCAGGCTCGATTCGAACCCACCAGCTCAGGTGTATGTGGCTGGCACCCTAGCCGCTGAGCTACAGGCGCCAAGCCTACTTGTAGTTTTTTAGTTGTTAGCTGTAAGATTGGGAGGTAGTTTGGTTTTGTTATACATGAAAATGTTTAGAACATAAAGGCATGTTCTCATAGAAATGTATAACACGTTTTTATTGTTTGGTTCTAGGAAAATCTTCCTGTTATAGAAGATAATTTCGTGAAACTTCAAGTTAAAGCTTGTGCTCTGAGCCAGATAAATACGAAGGTATTGATGTATTTATTATGACCAAAAGTCAAGTGAGAATTTCTTAGTATATTTAATGTGCAAATATAATGATAACTGACTTCTGAGTGTCATAAAACTATCATCTTTAGGCTTGGCGCCCATACCATAGTGGTTACAGCTCCAGCCACACACACTGAAGGTGGCAGGTTCGAACGTGACCTGGGCCAGCTAAACAACTGCAACAAAAAATTAAAAAAATAGTCCGGCACCTGTAATTCCAGCTACTTGGGAGGCTGAGGCAAGAGAATCACTTAAGCCCAAGAGTTTGAGATTGCTGTGACACCAAGGCATTCTACTGAGGGCAACATAGTGAGACTCTGTCTCAAAAAAAAAAACAAACAAAAAAACTATCATCCTTAGAAGAATAGAACAGCTAGGAAAAAAAATTATGCATTTTTATATTTCTTTATTAAGGGAAATTATTATTTATATTGAAGTGATGTATATCATTATATGAAAATATTTTATAAACTCCTTTACTTTGTAAAATCTGAGGGTTTATAATTCATGTTTTTGTTTGTTTTTTGTTTTTTTGGGGGGGGGGGGTTTGACAAAGAATCTTGCTCTGCTGCCCAGGCTAGAATGCAGTGGCAAGGTCATAGCTCACTACAGCCTCAAATTCCTGAGCTCAGGCAGTTCTTCTACCTCCGCCTCCCAAGTATCTAGGACTACTGGTGTGTACCACCACACCTGGCTGGTTTATGTTTTTATTTTTTGTAGAGACAGGTCTTGCCATGTTGCTCAGGCTTGTCTTAAACTCCTAGCCTCAAGCAGTCTTCCTGCTTCAGCCTCCCAGAGTTCTGGAATTACAGGCTTGAGCCACCATGACTGGTCTGAGAATTTATAATCAGTAAGGCCTATTATCAAGGACGAATTTACTTTTATAAATGTAGTAAACATAGAAACCTAATCAATCAATTTATCAACCATCAATTCTATAGATATTTCTAGTTATTCTTGAATAACTCATAAACACACACCACCCTGCAGATCTTTCATCACTGCCTATGAAATATGTGGAAAATTTGTTCCCTTTTTGTCACCCTCGGTAGAGTGCTGTGGCGTCACAGCTCACACCAACCTCAAACTCTTGGACTTAAGGCCAGGCAAGTGGCTCACATTATAATCCTAGCACTCTGGAAGACTGAGGTGGATGAATTGACAGCTTACGGATTTGAGACCAGCCTGAGCCAGAGCGAGACCTCATCTCAAAATGGCCGGGTATTGCCGTGGGCGCCTGTAGTCCCAGCTACTCCAGAGGCTGAGGCAAGAGAATCACTTAAACCCAAGAGTTTGAGATTGCTATGAGCTGTGACACCACAGCATTCTACCAAGGTAGACAAAGTGAGACTCTCAAAAAAATAAAAAAAATTATCTTGCCCCAGCCTCCCAAGTAGCTGAGACTACAGGCACCCACCACAATGCCCAACTATTTTTTTTTTTAATTGTTTGGGATTCATTAAGGGTACAAAGAATTTGGTTACACTGATTTTATTTGTTAGATAAACTCCCTCTTATGTCCTGAAATTTTTCAGATGCTAAATAAACTACAGTTAAATGTGTCACAATAAATGGAACAAGTCTAGTTACTTAACTAGTTTTTAGAGATAAATACCATACTTACTGGGTTATGATGTCACCATAATTTTCAGAGATGTAAACATTTTTTTTTGAGGAACTCTCAGTTAGAGAGTTGCAGAATGAGGTATAGGATTCCACTGGACAACTCTGTAACACAAGCATGATTTCAGAAATGAATGAGGGCTCGGCACCTATAGCTCAACCGGCTAAGGCACCAGCCACGTACACCTAAGGTGGCAGGTTCGAATCCCCAGCCCGGACCCGCCAAACAACAATGACAGCTGCAACCAAAAAATAGCCGGGCGTTGTGGCGGGCGCCTGTGGTCCCAGCTACTTGGGAGGCGGAGGCAGGAGACTCACTTGAGCCCAGGAGTTGGAGGTTGCTGTGAGCTGTAATGCCACGGCACTCTGCCCAGGGGGACAGCTTGAGGCTCTGTCTCAAAAAAAAAAAAAAAAAAAGAAAGAAATGAATGAGATCCCTGAAGTGTTTTCACCAAAAATACTATTAATAGACCTTATCTGGAGTCTTCTGTATACAGAAGGTGTTCTTAATAAAACTATGGAAAATCCATTGAAATTGAAGTCTAGGAAATAATCTCCCTGTCTAACAGAAAGAAATGGTAAGTTATGGTAAAATCTCTTGAATGAAATATTGCACATATGTAAAAAATAATTGTTATGTCTCGGCACCCGTAGCTCAGCAGGTGGGGTGCCAGCCACATACACTGAGGCTGGTGGGTTCAAACCCAGTCTGGGCCATCTAAGCAACAATGATAACTGCCACAAAAAAAAAAAAAAAAAAATAGATGGGCATTGTGGTGGGTACCCGTAGTCCCAGCTACTTGGGAGGCTGAGGCAAGAGAATTGCTTAAGTCGAAGAGTTTGAGGTTGCTGTGAGCTATGATGCTATGGCACTCGACTGAGGGCAGATAGTGAGACTCTGTCTCAAAAAAAAAAAAAAATAGTGACCACGTACACTGAGGTTGGTGGGTTCAACCCCAGCCCTAACCAGCTAAGCAACAATGACAACTGCCACAAAAACAAAAAAAATAGCTGGGTGTTGTGGCGGGTTCCTGTAGTCCTAGCGAGGGTGACATAATGAGACTGTGTCTCAAAAAAAAATAAATTAATTATAGTGGTTATGAAAATGTCATAGTAATGATAATGTAAGAAAATGCATATGAAAGCTGCTGCATGTGGAGGGTGGGCAGTAATTGTGCGCAGGTTGGGTTGGTGTACGCACAGGCTGCAGGCACTGCGACTTGTGCCGTGGGGTCTGCCCTCAGGGTGAGCGCGCTTGGCACGGCATTTCCTCCTGTGTGTGGCTGCAGCTTGGGCCTTCGGCCTGACCCAGCCTCACTATGGTTTCAGCTTTGGAAGAGCTACAGAAAGATCTAGAAGCAGCAAAGGTGTTGCTGGAAAAAGCCACTAGGAAAAAAGTATGTGACGCCCTTACAGCTGAAAAATCCAAGATCGAAACAGAAATCAAGAACAAGATGCAACAGAAATCACAGAGGAAAGCAGAACCTCTTGACAATGAAAAGCCAGCTGCTGTGGTTGCTCCCATTACAACGGGATATACAGTGAAAATCAGTAATTATGGATGGGATCAGTCAGATAAGTTTGTGAAAATCTATATTACCTTAGCCGGTGTTCATCAAGTTGCCACTGAAAATGTGCAGGTGCATTTCCCAGAGAGGTCATTTGACCTTTTGGTTAAGAATCTAAATGGGAAGAGTTACTCCATGATTGTGAACAATCTCTTGAAACCAATCTCTGTGGAAGGCAGTTCAAAAAAAGTTAAGACTGATACAGTTCTTATCTTATGTAGAAAGAAAACAGAAAATACACGATGGGACTACCTAACTCAGGTTGAAAAAGAATGCAAAGAAAAAGAAAAGCCCTCCTATGACACTGAAACAGATCCTCGTGCGGGACTGATGAATGTTCTAAAGAAAATTTATGAAGATGGAGATGATGATATGAAGCGAACCATTAATAAAGCTTGGGTGGAATCAAGAGAGAAGCAAGCCAAAGGAGACACAGAATTTTGAGACTTTAAAGTCTTACTGGGAACTGTGATGTGGCTATGTTGATGTTTCTAATAAGGGAATGTTGGTGAGGTGCATATATAATTTTGACAGATAACTATTTACATAACCTCTTTCTAAGTAAAAGCATTGAAATCTCCATTTCCTACTGGAGGGTTTATTTAAATAAAATATGCTTATTAAACATTTCCTGAAAAGATGGTTTCATTAGTATACTGGTTATTTTCTTGAAGAAAGGGTTATATTGTATTATCATGTGAAATGTAAAAAGCAAGTCCTGCCTAATGAAAATGCTACATTGCATGTATTTTTGTTCAGCTAAGAGGTAGAAAACTGAAAGTATTTGTCTTTGAGTTACTGACATCACTTCCAACCAATGTAAGAAGTAAGAGTAAAATCTGAATTTTTGTATAAAATACAAAAAAAAAAGAAAAGAAAATGTGTATGATATTGTAAGTGAAGGAGGTAACCTGTAATTGCTAAAACCATCATCATAATTTGGTAAAAATATTCATGAAAGAAATACTATAAAACTGGGCGGTGCCTGTAGCTCAGCTGGTAGGGTGCCAGTCCCATATACCAAGCAGAGCAGGTTCAAACCTGGCCCAGGGCAAACTGCAACAAAAAATAGCTGAGCATTGTGGCAGGTGCCTGTAGTCCCAGCTACTCAAGAGGCTGAGGCAAGAGAATTGCCTAAGAGGTTGCTGTGAGCTGTGACACCACAGTGCTCTACCAAGGGCAATAAAGTGAGACTCTATCTCTAAAAAAAAAAAGAAAGAAAGAAATACTGTAAAACATTCAGTATTTTTATAAAGAATATCATATGAATGTAAGTAAAGTATAAAATTCTGTATTTTATTGACAATCAGTATACATACAAGAAATCAAAATATTGTGAAATAAAAGGAAAACAGAGAAAATAAGTATTTCAATTTCATTTTATTTATTATTCCCTAAATAAATACTGTAATTTCTATACATATGTTCAGAACCTCTACTATTATTATAAATGACAGGAACTTAAATAGTAGGCTTATCTAAGTATACTGTTACTTCAAAACACAAGTATCCGACTCGGCGCCTGTGGCTCAAGTGGCTAAGGCACCAGCCACATACACCTAAGGTGGCGGGTTCGAATCCAGCCTGGGCCCGCCAAACAACAGTGACAGCTGCAACCAAAAAAATAGCTGGGCATTGTGGTGGGCACCTGTGGTCCCAGCTACTTGGGAGGCTGAGGCAGGAGACTTGCTTGAGCTCAGGACTTGGAGGTTGCTGTGAGCTGTGATGCCACAGCACTCTACCCAGGGGGATAACTTGAGGCTATGTCTCAAAAACAAAACAAAACAAAAAAAAGACAAGTACTTACAATTAATTTGGTCAGAATTTAACAAAATACCAATCTCCTAAAATAAAATTTTAGCCTTAAAGAAATTCTAATCACCATGAATCCAAAATCCTATGGCAATTTCCCTGTGAATATTCATGATTTCTTCTCACCTCCTCCCTAACCCAAAATTTGTGAGAAAAACTCTGGTGATTTTTTTTCTTTTGTAGAGACAGAGTCTCACTTTTTTGTAGAGACAGAGTCTCACTTTGTCGCCTTTGGTAGAGTGCCATGACGTCACACAGCTCATAGCAACTTCCAGCTCCTGGGCTTAGGTGATTTTCTTGCCTCAGCCTCCTGAGTAGCTGGAACTACAGGCACCCACCACTACACCCGACTATTTTTTTGTTGCAGTTTGGCCGGGGCTGAGTTTGAACCTGCCACCCTTGGTATATGGGGCCATTGCCCTACCTAGTGAGCCATAGGCGCCACCCAAGCTCTGGTGATTTTACAGGATGTGGGAATAGAGAACGTTCTTTTCTCACTGGCCACATCCTCTTTATTCAACAGTGTCCTCTCCTTCACTTTACCACACTTGAGTAAGGTGACTGATAACAGTGTTTAGCTAACCAAGAAATGTTTGGCCATAATTTCTCTTCATACTTGGCAAAGTAAAGAAATTAAACAAAGAATGTTAATGGTAATTTGAATAATAATACTCATTACTAAGTCCTATTTATCAACTAATTCTTCAGCAAACTCTTGGTTTTCTATTCTAGTTTGTGAAGTTATTTCCTTTATCTTAATTCCAAAAATTGAATCATATTTACTCTTTATGTAGTTTGATTTTTGCTCTTGATTTCCTCATGTATGAGTGAGCCTAGGATTTATTCTTCATAATAATGTGTTAATAGCCTTTGTCATGACTTAGCTTCTGGCAGAAATGAAGATGAAGAAGGAATTCTTTCCTGTTGGGAGAGAAATTGCTGGAATTGTGTTAGAAGGTAAGTTGACATATATAAATATCTGTATTTATTTTCTAAAAGAAATTTAAGGCCTGGTGAAGTGGCTCACACCTATAATCCTAGCACTCTGGGAGACCGAGGCAGGTGGATTGCCTGAGCTCACAGGTTCAAGACCAGCCTGAGCCAGCCCAAGACCCTATTTCTAAAATACCTGGCATTGTGGTAGGGGGCTGTAGTCTCAGCTTCTCAGGAGACTGAGGCCAGAGAATTGCTTGAGCCCAAGAGTTAGAGGTTGCTGTGAGCTGTGATTCCACAGTACTCTGTCAAGGGTGACAAAATGAGACCCTGTCTCCTAAAAAAGAAATTTAATGATAGCTGATTCATTTACCAGTACACAAAATCATATTTATCCCTTCAAATATAAAATTTAATTATGCAAAATGTTATCTTGTTTTGTTTTGTTTTAAACAGATGAGGTCTTGCTGTGTTGCCCAAGCTGGAGTACACTAGTTGTTCGCAGGGCAATCATAACTCATTGCAGCCTCAAAATCCTGGGCTCAGGAAGGCCTCTTGCCTCAGTTTTACCAACTAGCTGGGATTACAGGTACACACTATCATGCCTGGCCTTTTTTGTTTTTTTCTTAATTATAAAGAAAAATAGGACCAATTGTTATTTTATAAATGAAGGGCTTATTACCTTTTAGTACATGTTTAGGAATTATGTATTTAAATCCGCAAATAATCACAAATTGAATAGAGTAACAGATACCATCCTTTTTATGATGTTTACAAACCAGCATAAATTACTTGGGTAAGTTAGCTTTGGACCAGAATTTATTTAATAGGAAATATGTTAAGCTGAATTTTTTAAACTTTGCCTAACAATATGTTCTCAAAAACTGGCGATTATGATTTCTGGGGAGAAATAACCCGTGAAATTTTACGGGTGTCTTAAAATATATTTTCAAGTTTTATTTAGTAAATAATGATCTTAACATGTAGAACAATAAACCCAAGTTATTTTGTATAATTTGTTTCTAAGTAGACCTATGCTTAATATTCACTGATAAGAGTTCATGATTAACTAATGTATCTTTGCTCTTGCTGCATACGTGAATATGTTAACATGGGTTAGACTATATTTGAGTTTCACCTGTGATTTTAATTTACAGTATATTTGATGTACTTCTCAATGCAATAGCTAAATGATAATTTCATTTACTCTCTTTTTTCCTACTTAGACTGTAGAAAAGTAAAAATAACAGCCAGATGATCATCTGTTTCACACTTGAGCATTTGCTAAGTGTTTAGGATATGAATGTGACAGTCCCTGCCATAAAAGAGTTCACTAGCTAGAGGAGAGGCAGATAAATACTTATGAGCAGATTATTATGAAAACTCTGAGGTGAAGTGCTGAACCCAGCCAGAAAGAACAGGAAAGGCTTCTTGGAGTAAGTAGTCCAGATGGTGCATAGCAGACAGGTGGAGAATCATACTCAGCAGAGAGGATATCATGAGACAAAACAAAGAAGCAAGTACAAATGGGATGTACATAAGAATTAGAAAGAGTTGGTATTGCTAGAGTGAAATAAATTTCTGGACAGGAGTCAGCGGCAAGCTACTTCGCAGGAGCAGAACATTTTGTCAAGAAAATTCTCCTCTAAATATTGAGACACATGCTGTCCACTGTGTTAATAGTGATGGCCTAAATTTTCTAAAGAATTCATATTTGAGGTGGCCTATCCTACTATCCTTATAAACCATCAAAATGCCCTAGAAGTTCTTGGCCTTTTCTCTGTGTTAGTGATACTTTATAAGCCCATGGATTTTTAAATTTTATTTTAATAGTTAAGGATTATATTTTAAAATCTTGTAATATTAACTATTAATTTTCTTCACTCTCTAGTTGGAAGCAAGGTATCATTCTTTCAACCAGATGATGAAGTAGTCGGTAAGTTATAGTTCATGGTCCTATTTTATGTCATAGATTTCATTGTCATCTCCTTTTTTTCTCTACAACTAGAAAAGTTTCTTGTGACCCACATAATACAGAAATACTGCCTTGGCTGAGCTCAGTGGCTCACACCTATAAACCTAGCACTTTAGGAGACTGAGACAGAAGGATTACTTGAGCCCAGAAGTTTAAGGTTACAGTAAGCTATCATGACACTATTGCACTTTAGCTCAAAGTACTGTTTTTGGAATTTTGTCAAATATTACATCAATGATGAAAATTGAGAATTTGATCCTAATAGAAGAACATTAAAACTTTTCAGTATTGGGTTGTGGAACAATTTTATAGATAAAAAGATAACCATAGTTATTACTATGCTTGGTGCAACCCTTTCCTGAGAGGTCCCTAATCTGTGGCCAGACTAAAATTTATAGAAAAAGAAAGTCATGTTGGCTGGGAGCAGTGGCTGACGCCTGTAATCCTACCACTTGGGAGGCCTAGGCTGGTGAATTGACTGAGCGCACGAGTTTGAGACCTGTCTGAGCAAGAGCGAGACCCCGTGTGTAAAAAATTGACAAGCAGGCTCAGTGCCTGTGGCTCAAGTGGCTAAGGCGCCAGCCACATACACCTAAGGTGGTGGGTTCGAATCC
>NW_003852506.1:2212944-2217730 GCF_000181295.1 Otolemur garnettii
GGCAGGAGACTTGCTTGAGCCCAGGAGTTGGAGGTTGCTGTGAGCTGTAATGCCACGGCACTCTACCCAGGGGGACAGCTTGAGGCTCTGTCTCCAAAAAAAAGAAAAGAAAAGAAAAAGTCACAGCTGACAGAATGATATAACGGGTTTGTTCTCATTCCTTCTTAGATCACACAGATCTTTTTTCTTGCTACTCCTATAAAACTAAATTTTCCTTGAAACATTTAATCTGTTTTTAAAAAATGCTCATAATTATTTTTGCAAATACATATATTTACACTTGTATGCTAGATAGTCAGACATGAATAGCATGTGACTTTTGTAATAGTCTTTGATATTTTCATTCCAACGTAGAAGATATAAGCTTAGAAAATATGTATATAAACTTAGAATTGTTTACCCTTGAAGCTGTGGTAGAATAGGTTTGTGAGAAAATTTTCAACAGCTTCTTACAGTATTGCCTCTGATTGAGTTATTTTCCTAGAGAACTGATGATGTGTTTTTTATCATTTTTTCTGTTTGAGAAGTCTGTGGCACTGTGTGTTTTATTACTCAAAAATAATATCAGACTAGCATAAAAGAAGAATGGGATTTTCTTTTATATGGAAACATACTTAGGTATGTTATGGAATTAAACTATGGCAAGGTAGTTATGCATCAGGGACAGTTTTTTTGTTTTTGTTCTTGTTTGTTTTTTTTTTTTTTTCTTTTGAGACAGAGTCTCACTTTGTAGCCCTTGGTAGAGTGCCATGGCATCACAGTGCACAGCAATCTCAAACTCTTGGGCTCAAGTAGTCCTCTTGCCTCAGCCTTCCAAGTAGCTGGGACTACCCAGACCCACCACAATGCTGGCTGTTTTAGAGATGGGTTCTTGCTCTTGCTCAGGCTGATCTCGAACTCCTGAGCTCAAGCAATCTACCTGCCTCAGCTTCCCAGAGTGTTAGCTTACAGGTGTGAGCCTCCGTGCCTGGCCTTATCATCAGGGACAATTTTAACAAAGAGTCTAGGTTCCCCAAGACTCTGACTTGGTTCTATAACATTGGTCATCATCTTTACTATCACTCAGAGGTGAAAAAAGAGATAGAAAAAGAAAGATATTTCAGGGTGGTGCCTGTGGCTCAAAGGAGTAGAGCACTGGCCCCATATGCTGGAGATGGTGGTTTCAAGCCAGCTCCGGCCAAAAACTGCAAAAAAAAAAAGAAAGAAAGAAAGATTTCATAGGTGCTCGTTGCAGAAAATGAATGGTCCCTTTCCTTCCTGCTTCTTAAGTCTGTCCCAACTCCATGCTAGTAATTACTGGAACCTTCCTCAAAATTCCACTGAACAAAATTTATAGTAATACTTACTGGCTTCTCATGAATTTATTTTGGCATCATTTTCCCTTATATTTCTCTTTTTAATTTTTAGGAATTTTGCCATTGGACTCTGAAGACTCTGGACTTTGTGAAGTTGTTAGAGTACATGAGCATTACTTGGGTACGTGACAATTCAATCTTTTGGAGCTCATATAAGTCTTACTTCACTGATGTATGGTGTTTAATAACATTTTAATTTCTTTGACTCCGCCATGAATGGTGTACTATTAGCTGGTCATGTAGATAACAAATAACTATTGGCTGTTCATCTGAATACTTTTAGCTTGTAATTACTATCTGTAAAATTCATATTCAGACTAAGTAGTATATAGAACTTTAAGCTTTACTAACATTGCTCATGGTTAGAGCTTTGAAAAGTGGCTTCTCTCTTGGCTCTGAAATTATCCTTAATCCAAAATTTTAAACTTCTTACTCTTGGTTTGAGCAAAAATGTACAAAATCTAGACAATACATGTAGAATATGAGATAGGAAAGAATCAAGAACATTCTTCTTTGGTTTCTATTGCTAATTATCTTTTGATAACTGTTCACTTTAACTGAAAGGTTTATTTCTAATTTTTCTTACAGTAATTTACTTTTTGAATATTTAAATTTGAGGATATATACACACACATATATTTCATGAAGTCATAGTAAAAAGATGCTGCATATCCTAAGTAATCAGGAAAAAGCAGCTTAAAACAATTAGAGGTATCATTGTGTACCCACTAGATGACAAAAGTTACTAAGTCTTACTATTCTGAATGTTGGCAAGGATATGGAGTAATGGAACCTTTAATGCACTGGAGTCTAAGTTGGTATAAATATGTTAGACAATTTAGCATTATCTAATAAAGGTAATTTTGTATATCTCCCAGACCTAATAATTCCACTCTTAGTTGTGTGCCCTACAGAAGCTTGGTGTGTACCAGGAGGTATACTGCCCAGGAATATATGGCACACCTCCTGGTGAAGGGCTCATCATAATTTGTAATAGGGAAAAACCTGAAAATAGCCCAATGTCCATCATCAGGAGAATAGGTAACTAAAGGTATTTATAGATGGAGAACATCCTCCTAACTAAAGTATCACACAGTAGAAAAGCAAGTATCCAATGTACTTGACATTAATATGAAACCAGTAGATGAATAGCTACACTCCTACATGAGAGAAAAACATAACTACATCCAAATTGGGGGGGTGGTGGTTGGGGATAAGAGCAAGAGAGGGGAGGAGGAGAGGGTTTGGTGTGCTGTCACCTAACAGGCACAATGTATAGGTATATGGCACACCTCCTGGTAAAGGGCTCAACTACAATTTGGACTCTACCTAACAAATACAAACAATATAACCTAATTGTTTGTACTCTTATATCAATCTGAAATTTTAAAAAAGGGAGGGAAGAATCCACACACAAAATATGTATATATTTATAGAATGAATTTCACTTCTATTCAGAAGTGAAAATACATAAATAAAACCTAAATATATTCAAATGGGTGAATCTCACAAACAGGATGGAGTGAAAAAAGCAACTTGCAGAAGAAGAGTCTGATAACATTTATATAAATTTTAAAAACAAAATTAAGCCTGTATTATTTAAGGATATAAAGAAAGGCAGGGAGCACTCTGGGAGGCCAAGGTGGACTGCCTGAGTTCACAGATTCAAGACCAGTCTGAGCCGAGGGAGACCCTGCCTCTAAAAATAGATGGGCTGCTGGCTTGGCACCTGTAGCACTGTGGTTATGGCACCAGCCACATGCACCAAGGGTGGTGGGTTTGAACCCAGCCCTGGCCTGCTAAACAACAATGACAACTGCAACAACAACAAACAATAGCCGGGCATTGTGGCAGATGCCTGTAGCCAGCTACTGGGAGGCTGAGGCAAGATAATTGCTTAAGCCCAACAGTTTAAGGTTGCTATGAGCTGTGATGCCAGGACACTCTACCGAGGGTGACATAATGAGACTGTCTCAAAAACAAACAAACAGGCTGGGCGCCAGCCACAGACACCTAAGGTGGCAGGGTTCAAATCCCCAGCCCGGGCTCGCCAAACAACAATGATGGCTGCAACCAAAAAATGGCCAGGCGTTGTGGCGGGCACCTGTAGTCCCAGCTACTTGGGAGGCGGAGGCAGGAGACTCGCTTGAGCCCAGGAGTTGGAGGTTGCTGTGAGCTTGATGCCATGGCACTCTACCCAGGGGGATAGCTTGAGGCTCCGTCTCAAAAAAAAAAAAAACAAAAACAAAAAAACAAACAAAAAAGGGTGGCGCCAGTGGCTCAGTGGGTAAGGATATCAAGAGTGACAGGTTCAAACACTGCCCCAGCCAAACTGCAACAAAAAAATAGCCGGACATTGTGGCGGGCGCCTGTAGTCCCAGCTACTTGGGAGGCTGAGGCAAGAGAATCACCTAAGCCCAGGAGTTGGAGGTTGCTGTGAGCTGTGACGCCACCACACTCTACTGAGGGCAATAAAAGACTCTGGGATGGCTCCTGTGGCTCAGTAGGTAGGGTGCTGGCCCCATACACCAAAGGTTACAGGTTTGAACTCGGCCCCGGCCAAGCTGCAACAAAAAAATAGCCGGGCATTGTAGTGGGCACCTGTGGTCCCAGCGACTCAGGAGGCTGAGGCAAGAGAATCGCCTGGGCCCAGGAGTTGGGAGGTTGCTGTGAGCTGTTATGCCACAACACTACCGAGGGTGATAAAGTGAGACTCTGTCTCTTAAAAAAAAAAAAAGTGATACTCTATCTCTAAAAAATAGAGAAAAAAAAAAAAAAAAAGCTGAGCTGGCAGGGTGGCTATGCCCCGGCACTGTCCACCAGGGCTAGCCGGTTTAAACCTGGCTGGGCCTGCTAAACAAATAAAAGAAACCAATAGCTAGGTGTTGTAGCCTGTAGTCCCAGCCACTCATGAGGCTGAAGCAAGAAGAGCACTTGAGCCCAAGAGTTTGAGGTTTCTGTGAGCTATGATGCCATGGCACTCTACCAAGGGCTACAAAGTGAGACTGTCTCAAAAAAAAAAAAAGAAAGAAAGAAAAGAAAAGGCAGGGGATAGAAAGTTAGGTGAAGGTTACCTTTGTGAATAAGGGAGGAGAATGTGATCAGAGTATTGCCAATAACAGTACAGAGTACTGTTTTTTATCCTGGGACTCATTATCTTACTCTTCATACTATATAAGATCAAAATATATTCTTTTATGTTGTTGAACTACTTAATTAAATTTTTTCCAGGTTTTTTTTTTTTCTTTAGTAATATAATTCCTAATCAGACCTTTTGGGTGCAGAGGCCAATTTGGATTTTGGTCTACTAAAAATACTGAAATTACTCAATTAAGTCCTATGGTAACTTGAGATAAGCTAGCAAATCTTTGGCATTTCATTTATGAAATTATAAATTTTAAGTAATTTTTATTTAGATACTCACTGTGCCT
>NW_003852506.1:2219344-2221676 GCF_000181295.1 Otolemur garnettii
AAAAAAAAAAAAAAAAAAAAGAAATGGAAATTAAAGCCACAATGACTAGCTTGAGCAACATAGGGAGACCTCGTCTCTAAAAAAATTAAAAAATATTACCCGGGTATGATAGCATGCATCAAAAGTATTAGGTACTCAAGAGACTGAGGTGGAAGGATCACTTGAGCCCAGGAGTTGCAATATGCTGTGCGCATACCAGCCTGGGTAACAGAGTAAGATCTTGTCTGACAAAACAAAAACAGTAAGATACCATCTCACACCTGTGAGGATGGCTGATAGCAAAAAGATGAAAGATAAGCATTGACAAGGATATGGAGAAAAGGGAATTCTTGTACGCTGATGATGGAAATGTAAATTAGTGCAGTCATTATGGAAAACTATATGAAGGTTGTTCAAATAACTGAAGATAGAATTGCTGTATGGCCCAGCCATCCTACTTCTGGATATTTACCCAAATGATTTGATACCAGTTTGGCAAAGACACGTCTGCACTCCTGTATTCATTACAACACTGTTTACCATAGAGAAGTTATGAGCACAACCTAAGTTTCCATCAAAAGATGAATTGATGAAGAAAATGTGACACCTTTGAGGAAGACAGGGTGGCAAGTGAGACTTATAAGAATGAGCGGAAGAAGTAAGACCCTGTGGTCTACACAGCTGGACCTGACCTTGCTCTGTCACCTCCGTGTAACTGGGCATGTTTACTGGAAACCTGTTATGTTCAACTACCAATGCTAATAAATATCCAGTTTACATGAAAAAAGAAACGTATAGATACACAGAAGAATACCATTGATCCTTTAAAAAGCAGGAAATGTGGTCATTTGTGACAACATGGATTGAGTAGGAGAACATTATGCTAAGTGAAATAAGCTAGGCATAGAACAACAACAACAACTGCATTTCTCACTTACATGTGGATTTCAAAACAATCAAATCAACAGAAGCAGAGAGTAGAACAGTGGTTAAAGAGGCCGAGGGATGAGGAGAATGGCTCATGAAGGTAAAAGTGTATAAAATCTGAGCCAGAAGGAATATGTTTTTCTTTTAATTCTATTGCACAGAATGGTAAATATAGTTAATATTAGAGTTTTATACATTTTAAAATTGTAACAGCATAAATTCCAAACATTGTCTCTACAAAAATGTTAAGTATTAGAGTTGATGTTAAGTGGTTTAGTTTAATTATTCTACCTTGTTTTCATGAATCATAGCATCACTTTGTACCCCATAAATTTATACAATTATAAACTGTTAGTGACCACTAACAGCATGATCTTTAGGCAAGATCCTAGGCACACTAACCACATCTATAAATGAGGACCCTGAACTAGATAACCTATAAACTCTAAGCTAGCGGTTCTCAACCTGTGGATGGCAACCCACAGAAACTGTATTAAAGGGTCGCGGCATTAGGAAGGTTGAGAACCATTGCTCTAAGCTTTATTGCAGCTCCAGTGTTTTGTGAAAAAAGGAATCATACCAGTACATTTTTTGAAGCTTTGCAGGGGAGTTTTCAGTTTACTACAACTCTGTTTTAGTTCCTATTCTTTGTCTAGTGATTTGTCTAATGAGAGCTCACCACTCAGTCATCTTCAACTCAAGTTAAGTCTGTTCTTTCATCAAACCAAAGAACTAAGTTCTGAAAAACCCACCATAGATATAGTTAATCTTGTTGCACAACATTGATGATAGAGTTAAAAAAACAGAGTAATTCTGGGTGGTGCCTGTGGCTCAAAGGA
The DNA here is from genome assembly GCF_000181295.1 of Otolemur garnettii. Lineage (NCBI taxonomy): Eukaryota > Metazoa > Chordata > Mammalia > Primates > Galagidae > Otolemur > Otolemur garnettii. Next base: position 2,221,090 of record NW_003852506.1, read on the forward strand.
GTAGGGTGCTGGCCCCATATACCGGAGGTGGTGGGTTCAAACCCGGCCCCGGCCAAAAACTACAAAAAAAAAAAAAAAAAAAAAACAGAGTAATTCTTCCAGCTCCTTTATACTTTCAGTTCGTAAGTCATTCTGTTAAATATAAAAGTAATTTTGGCCAGGCATAGTGGCTCAAGCCTGTAATCCTAGCACTCTGGGAGGCCGAGGTGGGTGGATTGCTTGAGCTCAGGAGTTGAGGACCAGTCTGAGCAAAAGTGAGACCTTGTCTCTACTGAAAATGGAAAAATTAGCTGGGCATGTGGCGGGCACCTATAGTCCCAGCTACTCAGGTGGCTGAGGCACGTGGCTTGCTCAAGTCCAAGAGTTTGACGTTGCTATGAGCTATAATGCCATGGCATTCTACCCAGGGCAACAGAGTGTCTCAAAAAAAAAAAAAAAAGTAATTTTATTTTTCATTCAAAATTTTACACACATTTTCAGCATTTTTTTTTATTTTTTCTGATCTAAACTAGAAAGAAATGAAATTAGAATTCTTTTTCTTTTTTTGAGAGTGTCTCACTATGCCACCCTTGGTAAAGTGCTATGGC
>NW_003852506.1:2221849-2224080 GCF_000181295.1 Otolemur garnettii
GTCCTCCGTAGAGTGCCATGGCATCACACAGCTCACAGCAACCTCTAACTCCTGGGCTTCAGCGATTCTCTTGCCTCAGCCTCCCAAGTAGCTGGGACTACACGCGCCCACCACAGTACTCGGCTCTTTTTGTTGTTGTTGTAGTTTGGCCAGGGCCGGGTTCAAACCCGCCACCCCTAGTATATGGGGCTGGTGCCCTACCTATCAAGCCACAGGCACTGCCCAACATCTGGCTATTTTTTGTTGCAGTTGTCATTGTTGTTTAGCTGGCCTGGGCCAGGTTTGAACCCACTAGCCTTGGTGTATGTGGTTGGCGCTGTGACCACTGTCCTATGGGCGCCAAGCCATGCTTTCTTTTATCTATGTGTTTAGTTTTTATAAGTAAATACCTGTAAACACAAAAACAAGGATCTTGACATTAATTCACATCTAGGCTCAGCACCTGTGGCTCAAGTGGCTAAGGCGCCAGCCACATACACCTAAGGTGGCGGGTTTGAATTCCGCCCTTGGGAGGCAGAGGCAGGAGACTCACTTGAGTCTCTATCCACGGGGACAGCTTGAGGCTCTGTCTCAAAAAAAAAAAAAAAAAAATTCACATCTAATCATGCAATTTTAGAACCTTTGAATTTTTTTTTTTTTTTTTTTTTGAGAAAGAGCCTCAGGCTGTCCCCCTGGGTAGAGTGCCGTGGCATCACAGCTCACCACAACCTCCAACTCCTGGGCTCAAGCGAAGTCTCTTGCCTCCACCTCCCAAGTAGCTGGGACCACAGGCTCCCACCACAATGCCTGGCTATTTTTTGGTTGCAGCCGTCATTGTTGTTTGGCAGCCCAGGCTGGATTCTAACCCGCCACCTTAGGTGTATGTGACTGGCGCCTTAGCCACTTGAGCCACAGGTGCCAAGCCAACTTTTGAAATCTTTAGTGTAGTTTTTTTTTTTTTTTTTAGACAGCCTCTCACTCTGTTGCCCTAGAGTGGCATGGTGTCATAGGTCACAGTAATCTCAAACTCCTGGGCTCAAGTGATCCTTTTGCCTCAGCCTCCTAAGTAGTTGGGACTACAGGTGTGCCCACCACAATACCCAGCTAATTTTTCTATTTCAGTAGAGACGGGGTCTTGCTGTTGCTCAGGCTGGTCTTGAACTCCTGACCTCAAGCAATCCACCAGCCTTGGCCTCCCAGAGTGCTATGATTACAAGCATGAGCCAACTCGCCTAGCAAATCGTTAGTGTAGTTTTATTGCAGTTAACATTTTTAAAGGATTGCATGCTTAATTTTCTTTTCTTTTTTCTGAGAGAGAGAGTCTCGCTTCGTTGCCCTCAGTAGAGTGCTATGGCATCGTAGCTAACAGCAACCTCAAACTCTTGGGCTCACGCAATTCTCTTGCCTGAGCCTCCTGAGTAGCTGGGACTATAGGCGCCTGCCACAACGCCTGGCTCAGGCTGATCTTAAACCTGTGAGCTCAGGTATTCCACCTACCTCCGCCTCCCAAGTGCTGGGATTATAGGCATGAGTCACTGTGCCCTGCCTGCATGCTTAATTTTTTGATTAAAATATGGCAATTCCTGGCTGGGCACCCCATATCTTAGTGGTTAGGGCACTAGCCACATACACTAGGCTTGGTGGGTTTGAAACTGGCCTGGGCCTACTAAACAATGACAACTACAAAACCAAACCAACCAAAAAATAGCCAGGCATTGTGGCAGATGCCTATAGTCCCAGCTACTTAGGAGGCTGAGGCAAGAGAATTACTTAAGCCAAAGAGTTAGAGCAGTGGTTCTCAACCTTCCTAATGTTGTGAGCCTTTAATACAGTTCCTCTGGGTACACAGGTTGAAAACTGCTGAGTTAGAGGTTGCTGTGAGATGTGATGTGACAGCACTCTACCAAGTAGGCAGTATAGTGAGACTCTGTCTCAAGAAAAACAAAATTAAATGGGCGGCCACCTGTGGCTCAAAGGAGTAGGGCACCGGCCCCATATAACAGAGGTAGTGGGTTCCAACCTGGCCCCGCCCAAAAATTGCAAAAAAAAAATAAGTATGGCAATTCTAATTCTTAAGATGGCAGCTAGGCTCTGTGCCTGTGGCTCAAGTGGCTAAGGTGCCAGCCACATGCACCTAAGGTGGCGAGTTCGAATCCAGCCCGGACCGCCAAACAACAATAACGGCTGCAACCAAAAAACAGCCGGGCATTGTGGCGGGCACCTGTGGTCCCAGCTACTTGGGAGGCTGAGGC
>NW_003852506.1:2224555-2226275 GCF_000181295.1 Otolemur garnettii
CATCACAGCTCACAGCAACCTCCAACTCTTGGGCTCAAGCGATTCTCATGCCTCTGCCTCCCAATTAACTGGGACTACAGGCACCTGCCACAATGTCCGCTATTTTTTGGTTGTAGCCGTTGTTGTTTGGCAGAACCAGGCTGGATTGGAACCCACCAGCTCAGGTGTATGTGGCTGGCGCCTTAGCTGCTTGAGCCACAGGTGCCGAGCCAGTAAATCATGTAGATTAATCATGCCTTGTTAAGAGTAGATGTGCTGGCTCCGCGCCTGTGGCTCAAGCAGCTAAGGCGCCAGCCACATACACCTGAGCTGGTGGGTTCCAATCCAGCTGGGGACTGCCAAAAGAACAATGATGGCTGCAACCAAAAAATAGCCAGGCATTGTGGTGGGCGCCTGTAGTCCCAGCAACTTGGGAGGCGGAGGCAGGAGACTCGCTTGAGCCCAGAAGTTGGAGGTTGCTGTGAGCTGTGATGGTACGGCACTCTACCCGGGGCGACAACTTGAGGCTCTGTCTCAAAAAAAAAAAGAGTAGATGTGCTTTGGAATCATACATTTACCCTAAGTAGCCATATGGCCTTAGACAAATTGATTCATTATCCAGAACCCCATTTCATAATCAGTAAAATTGGGAATAGTTATCTTTTGGGGGGAGGGGGGAGTAATCATTGTGGGTACAAAGTCAGATTAGATTGCTTGCATTTGCTGGATAATGTCCCTGGGATAATAAATAGTAACCCACCCCCAAGAAGTATGTCATACACCGTCCTCCCCACCCCTCCCTCCTTCCCAATCTCTACTTCCCTATTCCTCCTCCCCCCCACCATGTACTAGCATCAATTGTCCTCATATCAGAATTGAGTAGGAGTAGTTTGTTTTTTTTTTTAAAGGACAGAGTCTCACTTTCTCACCCTCAGTAGAGTGCTGTGGCATCAGAGCTCACAGCAACCTCAAATTCTTAGGCTTCAGTGATTCTCTTGCCTCAGCCTCCCAAGTGGCTGGGACAGGAGTAGTTATCTTAAAGAGTTTTGTAAGTAATAATGTACTATATGTGCTGTCACCTGATACTTAGCATGTTTTTACTGGTTGTTCCCCTGAGCACTTTCCAACTTGTGTGCTTGAATCCTCCACGTCCCCACCAGATGGCACTAGTTTGCTGGTGACTACCCTGAGGCTAGATTGCTGTTAGAGGAAACATTTGAAAGAGCTAGTTAAGACTCAAAAGGCATTATAAAGCTGACTGTAGTAGGTAAAATGAGAAATTTTCTTGTATTGTGAAAAAAAATCACAATGTACAACATAAACACTAAGTCAATAAAGAAACCTATTAAGGAATAGTTTAACAGTCAGATCATGTGGAGTTTTTTGTCTTGTTTTATCTTTTTGAGGAAAAGGACAGAGAAATGAGCCTGGCAGATGCCTATCTCAAAAATACCAGCAACCTCCCTTCTGAGAAGAAGCATAGAGCTTTTAAAGGTTCTGATAAATCTCATAATCCCATTTTAGGCTAAAACAATCTCACGGCCTCTGCCCAGATTCATTCTATCTTTAGCAAGACACTCTTAAGACTTCTTCTGGAGCATCTTAAAGTATATTATGATTTTATATTTTGTTTGACGTTGAATGAAAAGTTTGGGTGGCGCCTGTGGCTCAAAAGAGTAGGGTGCTGGTCCCATATGCCGGAGGTAGCAGGTTCAAGCCCAGCCCCAGCCAAAAAAAAAAA
>NW_003852506.1:2226591-2229317 GCF_000181295.1 Otolemur garnettii
AAAAAAAAAAAAAAAAAAAGAATGAAAACTTTAAAATTGATGAGTTTTAAACAGAGACGTGTTTGGATATTATTTATGTATTTATGTTTTTTAAATATTCTGATTTTTTTTCTGTTTTAGAGACAGGGTCTTGCTCTGTCACCCAGGCTAAGTGCAGTGACACAATCATAGCTCACTGTAACCTCCAACTCCTGGACTCAAGGGATCCTCCTGCCTGAGCCTTCCAAAGTATTAGGATTACAGGCATGAGCCATCATGCCTGGCTGACACTTCTGTTTTTCAGAGACATTTTTAGGCCATGTGTAGTGGCTCACGCTTGTAATCCTAGCACTTTGGAAGGACCTCTTCAGCCTAGGAGTTTGAAACTACCATAGGCAACATACAGAGACTTTATCTCTACAAAAAAAAATAAAAAAATAAAAAATTTACCTGGGCATGGTTGCATGTGCCTGTAGTCCCAGCTACCCCCAAAGGAAGGGGTAAGAGGATCACATGAACGTAGGACTTGGAGGTTCAGTGAGCTATGATCATGCCACTGCACTTCAGTCTGGATACCAGAGCAAGACGCTGTCTCTAAAATAAAAAATAAAAAAGTAAAGACACCATTAGATTAAAAAAAGAACACATGAAGTTGAAAATATTTACAGTAGATAAACAGGCAACTAACTCATGTAGAATATATAAAGAATTCCTATAAGTCAATAAATAAGTAAAAGACAAGATAACAGGAAAGTTGTTACAGACTTGAATAATCACTTCACGAAAAAATTCTAAGTAAACTTGGAAAGGTGCTCAACCTCTTTAGTGGACAAGGAAAAGCAAATTAAAATAACAGTGAGAAACCATTATACACCTTCATGATTGGTGAAAATGTATAAATCTGATGATACAAGGGTTTATAAGGATGTTCACAGCAACAGGACATTGCCATGGGAGAGTAAGTTGATATAACCGCTTTGGAAGTATATAGTTAAATCAATGGGACCTGGGATTTTTACCCCAGATTAAATAGCGTAGGGAAGACCATACACACTGTAACAGTATCTTTTATACAAAAATGTTCTTAGCAACGTTGCCAAAAACTATACATGACAGAAGTGTTGAGCTGAACAATGGGTTAACAAATGAAGGTACTTTCCGTATAGTAGAATACCATAAAACAACAAAAGTGAAAGCAATACAGCAGCCTCGTGCACAAAAACAATGTCTTAAAAACATAATGTAGAGCATATAAAGCAGGATAGAGAAGAAAGTATATAGTACAATTCCATTGAGATAAATTTCCAATCTAAGTGGAACTGAATTTTATCATTTAGAAATGCATACTCCAGTGATAAACTATAAAGGCAAATAAGAAATTGCATTAGAGGCCAGGCACAGTGACTCATGTAATTTTAGCATGTTGGGTGGATGCTAAATTTTAGCATGCCAAGATGGGTGGATTGCCTGAGCTCAGGAGTTCAAGACCAGCTTAAGCAAGAGCAAGATCCTGTCTCTACTAAAAATAGAATAAAACTAAGCAGGCATTGTGGCAAGCACCTCCAGTCCCAGTTACTTGAAAGGCTGAGGCAAAAGGATTGCTGAAAGCTCGGTGCCTGTAGCTCAGTGAGTAGGGCACTAGCCACATACACCAAAGCTGGTGGTTCAAGCCCAGCCCAGGCCTGCTAAAGAATAATGACAACTGTAACAAAAAAGTAGCTGGACGTTGTGGCAGGTGCCTGTAGTCTCAGTTACTTGAGAGGCTGAGGTGAGAGAATCACTTAAGCCCAAGTGTTTGAGGTTGCTATGAGTTGTGATGCTACAGCACTCTACTGAGAGTGACAGTGAGACTCTGTCTCAAGAGAAAAAAAAAAGAGGATTGATGAAGCCCAAGAGATTGATGTGGCTATGAGCCATGAAGCATGGCACTCTACCCAGGGTGACAACGTGAGACTCTGTTTCAAAAAAAAAAAGAAATTGTGGGTGGAGCCTATGGCTCAGTGAGTAGGGCCTCAGCCCCATATACTGAGGGTGGCAGGTTCAAACCTGGCCCCGGCCAAACTGCAACAAAAAAATAGCCAGGTGTTGTGGCAGGTGCCTGTAGTCCCAGCTACTCGAGAGGCTGAGGCAAGAGAATCACCTAAGCCCAAGAACTGGAGGTTGCTATGAGCTGTGACACCATGGCACTCTACCAAAAGCAACAAAGTGAGACTGTCGATAAAAAAATCAAACTTTGGTGGGGAGAGAAAAGGCTGCTGGGCTGATGGCTGTGTTCTTCCTGTATACCAGAATAGTTATGACTTGTATATTTGCTGTACATTATGTTTCATGTACTATTCTGCATGTATTTTATTTTACAATTAAAAGTTTTAAAAATGGGGCAGTGCCTGTGGCTCAAAAGGGTAGGGTGCCAGCCCCACATGCCTGAGGTGGTGGGTTCAAACCCAGCCCCGGCCAAAAAAAAAAAGTTTTAAAAATGGGCTTGGTGCCTGTAGCTCAGCGCCTAGGGCACTGACCACATACACCCAGGGCTGGCGGGTTTGAACCCAGCCCAGGCCTGCTCAACAACAATGACAACTGCAACAAAAAAATATAGCTAGGTGTTGTAGTGGATGCCTGTAGTCCTGAGGACTGGAGGCTGAGGCATAGAATTGCTTAAGCCTAAGAGTTTGAGGTTACTGTGAGCTATGACTTTACAGCACTCTACTGAGGGCAGCATAGTGAGACTCTGTCTCCCAAAAAAAAAA
>NW_003852506.1:2229421-2239252 GCF_000181295.1 Otolemur garnettii
AAAAAAAAAAAAAAAAAAAAAAGAAATGGACATACACTGGTTCCTATGTGGGGAATGGATTGTGCATTAATGGAGAATGGGCCAATAACGTGGGTGAGAGATAATAGGAGTAGGGCTTGGATCGGGCCATGGTGGTAGTAGATCCAGGAGGCAGAACTACTGGGACTTACCAACATATTGTTTCCTCTTATTTTTTGTGATAGTTCATAAACCAGAAAAGGTCACTTGGACAGAAGCAGCTGGAACCATTCGGGATGGAGTTCGAGCCTACACAGCACTGCATTACCTTTCTCAGCTCTCTCCAGGAAAGTCAGTGCTGATCATGGATGGAGCGAGTGTAAGTGCTAATGCTGTTAAGAATCAGACCCACATGCAGTACGTCTGGGGAATCAGAAATGAGGTATACATTTGCTAATATAATTCTTTGCCAATAACCTTATTTACTGATTTTTTTTTTACCATCTTCTCATTTTGTTGTAGTAAGTAGTGTGTTTCCCCGAAAATAAGACACTGTCTTATATTTATTTTTTCTCAAGAAGACACACTAGGGCTTATTTTTAGGGGATGTGTTCCTCTCCGCCCCAAAATGCATGGCGTAGCTATGCAGATACGCTGCATAGCCACACCTGTCACTAGGTCTTATTAGGATACGGCTTATATTTAACAAATGCATAGAAATCCTGCTAGGGCTTATTTTTTGGGTAGGTCTTATTTTCGGGGAAACACGGTAGCTTTTAGCAATAGGACAGAAATATTAGGTCTAGTGTGATTAGTTTCTTACTACTTTGGATCTAGTAAATTAAAGACAAACCATTTTTATTCATTCCTGTTACACAAAGCCTGAAACAGCTCATGAGTCTTCAAAGTCCATACTGCAGAACTCTACCAGTTTTGTATCATATTTCTCACCTGTAAACTTTTATTAGTAAAGTGTTGGCATTTTATAGATAGCTCACATATAAGATCAAAGTGTGCTGATTTAAACATGTTAGATGTGTTGTCCAAAAAAAAAGTTGAAGTCAACAGTAAAATACATAAAAATATTATAATCTGAAAATGTGGAGACAGATTTATACTCTGTGTGGCTTTTGATGAAAATGCTTTCTCCCCTGCTTTTCTTTGAAGAAAAGGCAGAGCTGACTTCGGCATTGGCTTCAGCCTGATGTCCAAATCAAGATAGTAATATTTCCCCAAACTTACCTATGGGTCCAAAATAGGAAGGAGCCTTTGAAGTGCTTTGTTCCTCAAGGAAAGGTAGCTGTACTCCCATATGTACTTTATAATTAGCTTAGATCATCTTGCAGACAAGGCCCATAAAGGACTATTCTGCTCTTTCCAAGGCCATGTCTCTGAATGTGGCCTTCCATCCTTGAAATTATGTGCTATGGTCAGACTGGGTGAAAGCATATGACATGTGCAGCTTTTCCACCATCCCTTCTGAAGAAGAAAGTCAATCACATGTTTCCCTTACTGAACTTATTTTCTCTTTTCCTATTAGATAACAGAAAAGTCAATTAGATATCTAGAAAATCAATCACATATTTCCCCTACTGAACTTATATTTTTTCTCTTTTCCTATTAGATAACATTTACAAGTAGACTAAAGTGGGTGTAGTGGCTAATGCCTGTATTCCCAGGACTCTAGGAGGCTACAGCGGGTGGATTGCTTGAGCTCAGGAGTCCAAGACCAATCTGAGCAACAGCAAGACCCTATCTCTACTAAAAAAGAATAACCAGGCATTGTGGTAGGTGCCTATAGTCCCCAGCTACTTGGGAAGCTGAGGCAAAAGGATCACCTGGACCTAAGAGTTTGAGGTTGGTGTGAGTTATGATGCCATAGCACTCTAGCATGGGGCAACAGAGTGAGACTCTGTCTCAAAAAGGTAAAATAAATAATAAATAAAAATATACTAAAGTAACAATAAAGAATTAGACTTTATTAAACAAGCCACAAATTGAATAGATATGGCCTCTGCCTTATAAATATAAAACCATTGTATATTTTTTCCCACACAGGCATTTGGTACAATAGCTATTCAGTTAGCACACCATAGGGGAGCCAAGGTGATTTCAACAGCATGCAGCCTTGAAGACAAGCAGTTCCTTGAAAGACTTAGGCCTTCTATAGGTAGGTAATATTATTCAGCAGCCTTTAAAATAGGTAATTTTGAAGGGAAATCACTTTAAAAACTGTACTTAGAAAACAAAGTACAAAATCCCAAATGCACTTGGTGGCCAGGTGCAATGGCTCACACCTATAAATCCTGTACTCTGGGAGGCCGAGGTGGGTAGACCACCTGAGCTCAGGAGACCAGCCTGAGCAAAAGAGAGCCCCTGTCTCTACTAAAAAAAACCTAGCCGAGTATTGTGGCGGGCACCTATAGTCCTCAGGTACTGAGGAGGCTGAATGAGATAAGAGGATCAATCGCTTGAGCCCCAGGGTTTGATGTTGCTGTGAGCTATGATGAAAACTATACTCTACCCAGGGTGAAAGAATGACTTGAGACTGTCACAAAAAATAATAATAAAAATAATAATAAAATGGACTTGATATCTATGGCTAAGTCTAAATTTACTTACATAATGGTTTTAATTTTACTGTTTGAAGTTTTATAAACTTAACATCTTTCGGTGTTTTTCTCTTCTTTGTTCCACTGACATCAGCAACTTGTCCAAGTTTGAATTAGGTGAACTTGGACACAACTTAGAAATACCCAATGCCTCTTTGGTTTTACCAGTAAATCAATATAGTTTTTGCACCCTTTTGTATGTTTCTCAACCTCTTTTACCCCGTGATGTACCTCTAATTTTATCTACTTTCTGTAATAGACTAGGAAGGGAGGTGATCCACTTACACAAACACACAGGTCATCAGAACATAGTTTATGATGAGCAGGACGTGGTTGAGGCTAGTGAACTCTTTTAAGTGAACCTAGGGCAGCGCCTGTGGCTCAGTGGATAGGGCACCGGCCCCATATACCGAGGGTGGTGGGTCGAACCCGGCCCCAGCCGAACTGCAACAAAAAAATAGCTGGGCGTTGTGGCGGGCGACTGTAATCCCAGCTACTCGGGAGGCTGAGGGAAGAGTTGGAGGTTGCTGTGAGCAGTGTGATGCCACAGCACTCTACCAAGGGCAATAAAGTGAGACTCTGTCTCTACCAAAAAAAAAAAAAAGTGAACCTATCCAAACAGCAATGAATAGGGAGAGGAGGAAGAAAATAAAGACTGAAAATAATGTAAAACGAGAAGAGAAAGATAGGAACAGAAAAACTTTACAAATGAAGAACAATGAGAAGGAGCAGAGTAAATGAAGGGCAGACAGGAGGGAAAGTAATAGTTTTTTGATGTTAATTTGGATGTTACTTCCTGAAATCCTTAATAACTGTAGGTTGGCCAACCAGGAAACAGCATCTCAGAGCTGTCAAGGATACAAGCTGACCTTGAGTATGTCAAGGATACACAACTAAGGACTGGAAGGAGATTTGAACCCAGGCCTATCATTAAAACCTATGTTATTTCTATTATTACATTATGCTTCTAGCAGAGCTAACCAAGAAATGAAAAGAAGGTAATACACAGGCTGGAAAAAGGAGAAAAGAAAGAAAAAAAGAGATTTGAAAATAGAATGAATACAGAAAGAGAGCATTTTTAAACAGTCTTGCTGAAGGGAAAGTTTCCTTATTTGTTTATTCTGCCCTTCTTGAATTTCTTCAGACCCTTTCCCTTGTGGCCTCTTTGTCCTTTCCCTTCCCCCAAATCCTAATTACTGTTGTGCTGTACCTCTAATCTGAGGTACACAATACTGAGAATAATTCTCTTCAACAGAAAGATGTTAAACAATACAAAAATGAAATACAAACATGTGTCTTATTTGCCAGTTCAAAACTCTGAGATTTTTAAATGTAATTTAGTAAATAAAGCAACCAGTTAAATTAGTTTAATTTTTACTAATTCTGCTAAAAGTCCTCGTTTTTTTCTTCCTTACTTTCATAATTTTTCCTCATTTAGGGGAAAGAGGGGGGAAAGTAGGAGGCATTTTTATGACTGAGAAAGGATTAAATAGCTTCTAGTGGATAATTACCATATTGCATGAGTAGAGATGATCCTTGACTTAACATTGTTTCAACTTAAGACTTTTTTACTGTATAATGGGTTTAAATGTGGCATTAAATGCCTTTTTTACTTAGGAATTCATTTCAGCTTGTGTTGGGATATAACCATTAAGTTGTGAAGCATCTGTATATTTTGTACTTTTTAGCTGTAAATGCTATTAAATATTAGCATACTTAAGAAACTGCTTAATCTTCTAATTTATGGCTCAGCACCTGTAGCTCAAGCAACTGAGGCACCAGCCACATACACCAGAGCTGGTGGGTTCGAATCCAGCCTGGGCCTGCCAAACAACAATGACAACTACAACCAAAAAATAGCCAGGCGTTGTGGTGGGCACCTGTAGTCCCAGCTACTTGGGAGGCTGAGGCAAGAGAATTGTTTAAGCCCAAGAATTGGAGGCTGCTATAAGCTGTGATGCCACGGCACGAGCCTGAGGCTCTGTCTCAAAAAAAAAAAAAAAAATCTTCCAATTCATGTCTTAGTATGTGTGTGTATATACACATACACACCTCTGTGTTTTCAGATTCTCAGTTCTGACTACATATCCTATAAATATAGAAAATGCTCCTATGTGTAAACAGACCACCCTTGGATCACCTCATCAGGAAAATGTTCACATTTTTTATTTTATTTACTAGTCCCTTCATTTGGATTGATCTTTACCAATATTGAGATAGATGAGAAAAAAGTATAATTTGAATTGACTTTTTCCCCTTCAAACTGAGTAATTGTTTGAATTGTTTAACTCATCTCAGAGAATGGATATTTGCTTTTCTTTTTCTTCTTTCCTGATTTCTTTGTATTATTCATGTAGAGAATAATACAATTGCCTGATTTCTTGTCTTTACAGCCCGAGTGATTGATGTATCTAATGGTAAAGTCCATGTTGCTGAAAGCTGTTTGGAAGAAACAGGTGGCCTAGGAGTAGATATTGTCCTAGATACTGGAGGTGGGCACCTTATGAAATCAGTAGCCTGTATGACCAGGGAATAATTAGTAATGCATTTATGAATGAATTTGGATGTTTAGTGCAGGGTTTTCTTTTATCATTATTATTATTTTAGATTAATATGAGGGTACAAACAATTAGGTTACATTTGTTCGTGTTTGTTAGGTAAAGTCCAAGTTGTAGTTGAGCCTTCACCCAGATGGTATGCCATATACCTTTCAGTTTGGGGTTTTCTTTTTTTTTTTGCAGTATTTGGCCGGGTCTGGGTTTGAACCTGCCACCTCTGGCATATGGGGCTGGTGCCCTACTCCTTTGAGCCACAGCCGCTGCCCAGGGTTTTCTTTTCAACTAAAGACTTACTTAATTTTGTATTTATTTATTTTGGAGACAGAGTCTCACTCAGTCTCCTTGGGGTTGAGTGCCATGGTGTCGTAGCTCACAGCAACCTTAAACTCTTGGGCTCAAGTAATTCTGTTGCCTCAGCCTCCCAAGTAGCTGGGACTATAGGCATCTGCCACAATACCTGGCTATTTCTTAAAGACAAGGTCTCGCTCTTGCTCAGGCTGGTTTGGAACTCCTAAGCTCAAGCAGCCTTACCTTCCCAGAATGCTAGGATTATAGGCGTGAGCCACCACACCTTGTCCTAAAGACTTATTTTAAATGGAGCATCTTCCCTTTACTCCTGTGGTAAGCACTGTCTTTCTGTAAGAAAAAACATAGTTGCCCTTTAAAACATAGACATTGGCTCGGCACCTATGGCTCAAGCGGCCAGGGCGCCAGCCACATACACCAGAGTTGACAGGTTCGAATCCAGCCTGGGCCTGCCAAACAATGATAACTACAACCAAAAAAAACTAGCCGGGTATTGTGGCAGGTGCTTGTAGTCTCAGCCACTTGGGAGGCTGAGGCAAAGAGAATTGCTTAAGCCCAAGTCTGAGGTTGCTATGAGCTGTGATGCCATGGCACTCTATCAAGGGCGACATAGTGAGACTCTGTCTCAAAAATAAATAAATAAATAAAATATAACACAGACATTGCAATTCAAGTAACAAATGACATATCTCTACAAAGAACCCATAAATATGATCTTCTTTAGTAATTCCCAGATAATATACATTATCATTCAGATGCTTATATACAGCTGCCCTCTATTGAATGGTCGACTTCTACAGTCTCTATTGGAAAATGTACAGAAGTTTGTTCTTTTCTTGAATATTTTTAATTTACCAGTATCTATTTTAACACTTACGTAACACTTAGTATCTGAAAACACTTAAGTAATACCACTGCTCCTAAAGGATAGGTTTTTTTTTAACCTACTGAATGCTTATATTTCTACTATGTTAGAATTTATAAAATCATCTTATAAAATGAGAAGGGGGCTCGGCACCTGTGGCTCAAGTGGCTAAGGCGCCAGCCACATACACCTAAGGTGGCGGGTTAGAATCCAGCCTGGGCCCGCCAAACAATGATGGCTGCAACCAAAAAATAGCTGGGCATTGTGGCAGGGGCCTGTGGTCCCAGCTACTTAGGAGGCGGAGGCAGGAGACTCACTTGAGCCAAGGAGTTGGAGGTTTCTGTGAGCTGTGATGCTATGGCACTCTACCCAGGGGGACAGCTTGAGGCTCTGTCTCAAAAAATAAAATAAAATAAAATGAGAAGGGATAGATAAAGATGACTTTGACTATATGTGATTTTTTAATTTTTATTTATTTATTTATTTATTGCAGTTTTTTGGCCAGGGCTGGGTTTGAACCCACCACCTCCAGCATATGAGGCCAGCACCCTACTCCTTTGAGCCACAGGTGCCACCTGTATATGTGATTTTTTTAAAACAGTATTTTCCAAATTTGAAATCAACTGAGAGAAAATTCTTTCAGTAAAAATAAATGTATATTTAAAAATAAATAAATATATATTTCATTGACACTATTTTTTCAGATCAACATTTCAGTAATTACACTAAATTATCTTGACTGTCTATGGTCTGAAACTCCTAGGCCCAAGCTCCCTTCCTGCCTCAGCCTTCCAAGTAGCTAGGTCTCAAGGGCAGGTCACCAAGTCTAGCTAATCTTTGCTATCTTGAATCTATGAGTTCTTTAATCAGAAATCAACTCATCCCAATATAGTAAACCATCAACATTAGGATTAAAAATATCAGACTTAGTTATGTGTTATGTTGCCTTGCCTGGTTTTCAAATAAAGATAGATATTTTAGTCTTTATATATTTCATTCATTTACTTAAATACAAAGTTAGAGAGTAAATTTAATGTTTTACAAACGATTAGGTTACATTTGTTTGCATTTGTTAAGTAAAGTTTTAATGGAAAAGGTATATTTTTAAGGTATCTGAATGTACTTTTTCTAACGTTGCCTTTTTCTAAGAAAAATGCTTTTTCACTCCTGCATTAAAAAGTAAAAGGCCAAGAGTGGTGGCTTATTCCCTATAATTCTAGTACTTTGGGAGGCTAAGGTGGAAAGGTTGCTCGAGGTCAGGAGTTGAAGATCAGCCTAAACAAGAGCAAGACCCTATCTCTACAAAAAATAGAAAAATTAGCTAGGCAGGGTGGCCACCTGGGAGGCTGAGGCAAGACTATCACTTGAACCCAGGAGTTTGAGGTTGCTGCAAGGTAGGCTGACACCACTGCACTGTAGCCAGGGAAACAGAGTGATTCTCTGTCAAAGAAAGAGAGAAAGAGAAGAAGGAAAGAAAGAAAGGAAAAGAAAGAGGAAGGGAGGGAAGGAAGGAAAGAGGGAGGAGAAATAAGGAAAGGAAGGAAAAGGAAATGAAAGAAAGGAACAACTGGGCATGGTGGAAGGCTGAGATGGAAGGATCACTTGAGTCAGTGTTAGCCTGAGCAAAATAGCATGCCCTATTTCTAAGTAAATAAAAATTTTAAAAAGTAAAAAGAACTTATGTCAATAATACATTTCTATCAGATTATTATATATTTCTTCTAACTATTTTCTTACAAGTGAGATTGTATAGTAAAGATGATGAACCAGCTGCAAAATTACAATTACTACCACATAAACATGATGTTATCACACTTCTTGGTGTTGGAGGCCATTGGGTAACAACAGAAGAAAACCTTCAGGTACTGTCAGAAACAATAAAGCATTACTATGACTACTATCACACAAAAAGAGTGTAATTAACAATAATGTCAAAGTCTTTTTTGAGGCAAGATATGGCTAACTTAGTATAAATTTTGAATTATGTCCTATATTTAAACAAATGTAGCTTTTTCTTTTTCCATTTTAGTTACCTATTGGTCAGAATGTTGAAATACTACCTAATAGAGAAGTTCTTTCAATGAGAATGAATTACAGTTTTATTTAATGATTCAGAAGTAGTGACTTAATTTGTATTAGTGTTTCAAATAGCACTTTTTTCCTTAGTAATAAACATAATTATTGATATATACTTAGAAAAACATTTCTGTATAAAATTATCACAATTTCCTAATTATTCAAATTAGAACTACTATGTTATATGTGTATAGGTATCTCTCAAAGTTATATTTTTCAACAGAATTCTAATAAATATTTATTTCATGGCTGATATGTGAATACCACAGTTGTCTTATACCAGTCTGCATTGATTTTTCTAAAGTCCTCATGAAAGTGACTGGTAAGTAGTAGCCAGAAAAGACTAACATACCCTACCATTTAATCACCAGGATTCTAGGTAGATCCAGGATTCTACCATATACCTATCACCTTGCTTTCATCATTCTGAACCATCAAATAGAAAACATTATACTTTACATATTGTTATTAATTAAAGTTTGTATGCTGATTATTTGTTACTTGGACATTGTCTAATTTGAGAAGTTTTCCTGTCTCAATATATCAATCATGCTTCTGCTCTTTAATGCACAGTAATTGATCGGTCTTTGTTTATTCTATCCAAGTTGGATCCTCCAGACAGCCATTGCCTTTTCCTCAAGGGAGCAACAGTGGCTTTCCTTAATGATGAAGTTTGGAATTTGTCAAATGTACAACAGGGAAAATATCTTTATATCCTTTATCTACTTCAGTTTCTGCCTTGAAATTTACCTTATACTCTACTAATGAGTTATTTTATTATGCCCATAGGAAATAATAATAGAAGTTAACTTTTATTGTGTATGGCAAACAATGTTTTAAGTGCCTTGCAAGTATTAATTCCTTTAAACATTAAAACAAGCCTTTCAGATGTAAGTATAATACTATCATTATCTCTGTTTCATAGGTGAAGAAACAGAAGTGTAGACAAGTTAATGTATATCCAAGGATAGAGCAAGTAACAGAACAAAAATCATAGCCAGGCAGTTTCACTCCTGTCCAAACAGGAGAAAAACCATAAGATAAATGGAAGATTTTCTTTTGTTATGTGTGTGACCTGACATTATGGAAATAACATGTTAACTTGAGTGGTTGCATACTTTTATGATGGTGGCATTGCACAAAACACTTCAGAATACTTATCTAAATTAAAGAGTTTGTGGGTGTTTTATACATATCAGTGCTAAGAAATCTGCAACAAATAAAGATGGTTTTGATTTTTTTTTTTTTTTTAAATAGGCAAGGTCTTGCTCTCCTGCCCATGCTAGATTGCAGTACCTGGGTCATTGCTCAGTGTAGCTCAGTGTAAATCTTGAACTCTAGGCTCAAGAAATTCTCCCACCTACTTGGGAAGAAGTAGCTGGGACTATAGGTGTGCAGCACCACACCCAGCTAATGTTTTTTTTTTCTCTTCTTCCCCATTTTTTTTTTTTTTTTT
>NW_003852506.1:2239459-2242142 GCF_000181295.1 Otolemur garnettii
TGCCGTGGCATCACAGCTCACAGCAACCTCCAACTCCTAGGCTCAAGCGAGTCTCCTGCCTCAGCCTCCCAAGTAGCTGGGACCAGAGGCGCCCGCCACAACGCCCGGCTATTTTTTGGTTGCGACTGTCATTGTTGTTTGGCGGTCCGGGCTGGATTCGAACCCGCCACCTTAGGTGTATGTGGCTGGCGCCCTTAGCTGCCTGAGCTACAGGCACCGAGCCGTAAAAACAATTCTAAAAACAAAAGTCAAAACCTTTTTAGAGCAGTGTCAAATTAAGAATTTTTTTAATTTCTAAAATGAGTATTTTAAAGGCAGCTGCACTTGGTAAAGTTTTAATATATTGAATAAAAAATAAGACCTCATTACTCATTAAAGTATATGCGTGTATGAACTAAGAGCTTTGTATAGCCTTACATTTGTCTCTACTTTACTCACGTTTGGTAAATGTGTGGTTACTGTACATATATATGTCTAAAGGTCAGCCCTATCTAGGAGGAGTGACAGAGTGAATTCAAAACACTAAAATGGTAGCATATAATTAGGATATTGCATGTGTTGAGGGGTTTTTTTTTTTTTTTTGAGACAGAGTCTCACTTTGGTAGAGTGCTATGGCATCACAGCTCAAGGCAACTTCTAACTCTTGGTCTTAAGTGATTCTCTTGCCTCAGCCTCCCAAGTAGCTGGGACTACAGGTGCCCGCCACAATGCCCAGCTATTGTTTTGTTACATTTGTCATTGTTGTTTAGCAGGCCAGGGTCAGGTTTGAACCTGCCAGCCACAGTATATGTTGTCGGTGCCCTAACTGCTGAGCTCCAGGCACCAAGCCCATGTATTGAGTTTTAAGGAGATTTCAAAAGCCCTTCATGTAGTAAATATATGAGTTTAAAGCATTTCTGATTAAATATTTTCCTATTAAATTTGGAAAATGCACTTTTACCTGTCAAAAATGAAATTAAAAATTTCAATTCAAATGTCCAATAACACTGTATTTATCAAGAATAGTAAGTTGGGTGGCCCCTGTGGCCCACTGAGTAGGGCGCCAGCCCCATATACTGAGGGTGGTGGGTTCAAACTCAGCCCTGGCTAAAATGCAACAAAAATATAGCCGGGCATTGTAGCAGGCGCCTGTAGTCCCAGCTACTCGGGAGGCTGAGACAAGAGAATCGCCTAAGCCCAAGGAGTTGGAGGTTGCTGTGAGCTGTGACAGCACACCACTCTACCGAGGGTTAATAAGTGAGACTCTGTCTTAAAAAAAAAAAATAGTGAGTTGCTGCAGTAAAGAACACCATAATGCTATTAAAAATAACATTAGTTAGCATGTTTTTTGTTTTTTGGAGACAGTTTCACTTTGTTGCCTTTGGTAGAGTGCCATGGTGTTATAACTCACAGCAACCTCAAACTCTTGGGCTCAAGGGATTCTCTTGCCTTAGCCTCCCAAGTAACTGAGACTACAGGCACCAGCCACAACTCCTGACTATTTTTAGAGGTCTCACTCTGGCTCAGGCTTGATCTCAAACCTTTGAGCTCAGGCAAGGTGAGCTCACCCCCCTTGGCCTCCAGAGTGCTAGGATTACAGGTGTGAGCCTTGGCCCAGTTAGCATGTTAACATGTGTTGGATCTCACATGTTAGAAGGTAGACTGACTACTTTGCCTGTGTTGTATAACTTATTATCTCAAATGCCCTCTCTCTTATGACAATGTGATTTAACTTATTTCTCAAATCCCTGGACCAGATTGAAACATGACATGTTTATATGAAATAATGTTACATTTTCCAAGTCAGAAATATATGCTATATTTTCTCTCACAACACATACACACAGATGGCAATTTCATTAACAGAAGTCTAAAGAGATCTTGCAGAAATGTAAATAAGTGAATTAATATTCATTAGGTCCTTTTTCAATCTTTAAAATGACTTATCAGTTTTTTAATTTACAGTTCTGTAATCTTAAACTGGACTTCAGTTCTCACTTCTACAAATCCCCTTCAATCAGTTTATACATAAGCTAATTGGTACTTAGACATCTGCTTCCTATTCTGTGATTCTAAACCATACCAGCGATTACATTGACTCACAATCCCAAAATTGTAATTTCAATTAAATTACCAAGATAGATTTTCTCTCCTAATTTTTACATCATTTTCTGATTTTGTTAGTGACGTTATAGTCAGGCCTCTGTATCTGCAGATGCAGCATATTGGATTCAACCAACCAAAGATTAAAAATATTCAGAAATAATAATACTAAATAACAATATAGCCTGCAGTCCTATCTACTTGGGAAGCTGAGGCAGGAAGATTGCTTGAACCCAGGAGTTTGAGGCTAGGGTAAGCTGTGATCATGTCATTGCACCCAGCCTGCATGAAAGAGTCAGATGCTATCTCTAGCAAAAAAAAAAGTACAACAATAAAAAATAATACAATAGGGCGGCGCCTGTGGCTCAGTGAGTAGGGCCCCAGCCCCACATACCAAGGATGGTGGGTTCAAACTTGGCCCCAGTCAAACTGCAACAAAAAATAACCCAGCATTGTGGTAGGCGCCTGTAGTCCCAGCTACTCAGGAGGCTGAGGCAAGAGAATCACCTAAGCCCAGGAGTTGGAGGTTGCTGTGAGCTCAGGGCACTCTACTGAGGGTGACATAATGAGACTCTGTCTCAAAAAAAAAAAAAGTATCTCA
>NW_003852506.1:2242826-2276340 GCF_000181295.1 Otolemur garnettii
GGGCACCTGTGGTCCCAGCTACTTGGGAGGCTGAGGCAGGAAAGTCGCTTGAGCCCAGGAGTTGGAGGTTGCTATGAGCTGTGATGCCATGACACTGTACCCAGGGGGATAGCTTGAGGCTCGGTCTCAAAAAAATAAAAAAAATAAAAAATAAATAAAGTGACTTGTCTTATATCTTTCACTTATTGAACAGTTTTATTTAATCCTCTCTCCTTTACATTGGCACCTTAACAATCCTTCCAGCTACGTATCTTAAAAGATGTGATGGAGAAGTTATCAAATGGTGTTTTTAGGTATGCTAAAGTAACCAAATCATTGTATTTATCTTGTTATTCTCTTTTTTCCATTTTTGTTTCAGCTCTCACAGTGTACCTGTTGTCTCCATATTTTACTAGTTTAGATAAATAGCTGCTGTTCTTTACTGTTGTCAAAGTGTATCTGGTGGTACGCCAATTACTATGTTTCCCCGAAAATAAGACCTACCCAAAAAATAAGCCCTAGCAGGATTTCTATGCATTTGTTAAATATAAGCCCTACCCCATTATAAGACCTAGTGATGGGCATGGCTATGCAGCATATCTGCATAGCCACGCCCTACATTTCTGCAAGGGGTAAGGAAGACTGGAATACCTTTTATCTGTCACAGCTCCTTTCTCCAAGCCGTTAGCACTTACACAGGTGCGCGTGTGGTAACCGAGGTCGCAGGCATCCTATTGCGCACGGCTAGGGGAAAGGAGTTCACGCATCACCAGCACCAGCCCCACCAACAAGGAAGGCTCCTCCTGTCAGTTTCCAAAGAAGATGACTTAACTGTATTTGAATGAATGTAGACTGTTGTATTATACTTCATAAAAATAAGACATCCCCTGAAAAAAAGGCCTAGTGTGTCTTCTTGAGAAAAAATAAATATAAGACAGTGTCTTATTTTGGGGAAACATGGTAGTATTCCCAGAGACAGAAGAAACTTGAGTTTCCCTTACTCCATTCCATATTGCACCTCACTGGTTTTCCTCATCACTCCTCCCAAAGCAAAGGAAAATGGCCCCTAGCTTTAAAAGAGGAAAAAGTACACTGTTTTTTTTCACTTTCAAAAGAGGGAATAAAATGGGTATTTTTCTCTTCAAAACTTAATCACTTCTAACAGTAGAAAACTTATGAATATTCGAATTATTTAAAGTAACAGAAATGAACTGTAACAATTGTCATCTACTACCCTTTGTGTTCTACTCATTTTTAACTTCAAACCTGACATTTCTAATAATTTCCTTCTTCCTTAGACCTCATATGGATGAAGCCATTCCACTGTACGAGGCAAAAGTTTCCATGGAAATTGTTCAGAAAAATCAAGGAAGAAAAAAGCAAGTTGTTCAATTTTAATTTTCTTCTTTCTCAGACCTCAGTTGGATGAACCTATCCCATATTTGAAGCCACAGTTTTCCTTGGATATTGTTGAGAAAAATCAAGGAAGATAATAGCAAGTTCTGCTTGTAAGCATGTTTTCCTGCTAAGACAAGATGCTCAGTTATATGACACATTTGAAAACTATTTGAAAAATTATTGTTTGGACGATCAAGATAATCGTATAACATGTGAAGGGAATAGTCTGAAAACCTTTTTAGTTATTGTTTCTATATACATTTTGCCTCTGCTATAACATTCTTTCCACGAAGAAAACTGCTTTCAGCAAAAGCCACACTACTGATAAAGCTGTTACAGGCCTTTGCTAAACTATCAAAATAATGTTATTAATTTGTTATTAATGTTATTAACATCAACTATGTTCTCAACACTTTCCTTAACTAGCCTTTGCTGTCATAATTTAAGCATTTGAATATATTTTCAGATCTCAAAGGATCTAGCCCATAGGCACTTAAGTATTGTCTTTCCAAATATTCGTTCATCCAGGGTTTCCCTAGGATCTAACAAGAGGATTACAGTAACTCACCAGTGGCACTGGCAGTGTTTGCAGGGAGGGCTGGGATGGCCAGGCATTGGGAAGGAGGAGGGGAGGATTGTTGGGACCGACCCGTTTATCTAAGTTCTCCATTTTGAGGAGGTTGCTGGAGGAGGTCTAGTCCTCGCTCCACATCTCTTGGCTGAGCCCCAGCCCCTGCCCGCTAAATTTGCTAAAGCAGGAGACCATCACGACAGTTCAAGTACTGTTTCCTTTCCATCCAAACGCCATACCCTGGGGTGATCACATCCCTCCTTCAGGCTTAAATAGCGGTCAGCTATTTTGGTGCCTAACGGAGTAGTGTACACCAGTCCATGCTTTATCCAGCGTGGCCACAGTTAGCTCCTGGACTACCGCCGACGACCTGACAGCGGCGCCAGGGTGGGGTCACCTCCGGGGCAGGGGGCGGGAGCCGCCTCCGAGAACTCATCGAAGGCCGGGGCCTCGCGGGCGCCTGTCGCGCATGCGCTGTCGGTCGGCACGGGGGGGCGGGGCCGGCTGGCGCTCGGCGCCCCCACGTCGGGGGCGGGGCCGGCGCGCGCGGGAAGTGCTTGCGGGCGGGCGGTCGGCGGCAACGCGTTATGGCCCTGTTGGTACCCGGCTACTCGCCCAGTTTCAAAAAGCCGCCCGAGCTATTGCGGCTCCGACGGAAAAGGACCCGGAACCATGGGGCCGCTGTCTCCTCGCCTCCTGAGCTGCCCGAACCGGCGCCTCGCCGCGCTGCCTTGGCGGCCGGGCTGCCCCTCCGCCCCTTCCCGGTCGCGGTAGGCAGAGGCGGCGCCGGGGGCCCTGCCACTGCCCGAAGGAACCCTTTCGCTCGCTTGGACAACCGGCCGTGGGCTGCCGCGGAGCCCCCCGACGGGCCGCCTGGCGGCCAGCAGGAGGCGCTGGGCCCGGTGAGTGCTCGAGCCTGACAACTGGGGCTCTCGTTTTCCGTGGATTAACCTAGGTGTGAAGTCAGGGGTAAAAGGGTCTCGCGTTCCAGGTGAGGAAATGGGCGCGAAGAATTTGGGCCACCTGTATCCTTAGGATGCCTTGTATTGCGAGCAGGGCCTCTTCTGAAAAGTGGGATCTGTGAGCAGTGCACCCCGCAAGCTGCTTCGGTGCAGGGTGTGCTCACCTGGCGCGTCGTCGCGTTCGGGGGAAGGTGAAGGGCGCTGGCTTGGGCCACACCGCTGGAATCTAACTCAGAGCCCTCTCTAGAGGACTTAGAGGTACATTGGAAGATCAGCCAAAAAAAAAAAATCGTTGTTAATCCTGGCAGGCAGCTGTATGATGTGGCAGGTTACAAGACCCTGCTTTCCCACCGTGATTCAGGGGCTTCTGTCATTCAGAATTATTCCTGGGATGGAAGAATTTTGATTCATGGGGGTCAGAATTTACTAGCATTTGCCTTTCCACAAAACCTTTTGGATTTGAAACACCGTCCTTTCCTTCCTTCATTTTGATATTAAAGTTCAGACAGCGGCCAGGCGCGCTCAACGTCTGTAATCTCAGCACTTTGGGAGGCCATAGTGGGAGGATCACTTGAACCCAAGGTTCAAGGCCAGCCAGAACAGCCTGGACAACATTAGCAAGATTTTTGTCTCTAGAAAAAATAAAGTTAGCCAGGTATGGTGGTGTTGGCCTGTAGTTCTGAGCTAATTGGG
Source organism: Otolemur garnettii (assembly GCF_000181295.1). Taxonomy (NCBI): domain Eukaryota; kingdom Metazoa; phylum Chordata; class Mammalia; order Primates; family Galagidae; genus Otolemur; species Otolemur garnettii. Next base: position 2,246,430 of record NW_003852506.1, read on the forward strand.
AGGCTGAGGCATAAGATTGTTTGAGGTTGAGGTTAGAGTGAGCTATCATGCCACTTTACTCTAGCCTGAGTGACATAGTCAGATCCTGTCTTCTAAAAATAAAGTTCAGGCACAAAACTTAAGTGAAACTCTGATAGATTGATTTAAATTTGTATGACTATGGATGCACTAGCATTTACTGCGAAACATGTATGCCACATGAGGCTACACATACATGGATATTGACAGCAAACTGCAACATCATTTCAGTTACAACAGACATTTTTTTTAAACCTCAGTTTTTAGATTCTCATCAAGAAAATGATTTGCTATGGGAAGAGACATTGCCTGAAAGACAAACTGTTACTCAGTTACCCCAGGTAATGCGTCTTAAATATTAAATATTAGAGTGTGTATTTTTATAACTTTATACTTCTCATAAGTATTTTCCTTGGAAAGTAATTTTACAGAGAAGCTTGAGAGTGATCATCTCTACCAGGGATGAAAAGATGGCATCAGCTAAGGTAAAGGACTTGATTGGGTACAGTAGTGATCTCTATAATGGCAACCAACACTAAAAGAGACCTACTAGATGTGTGTTTTTTCTTCTACCCAAGAGTTTTTAACTCTTGCCCTCTTTTTGAGTAGTTGAATCCTCCAGGTCATCACTGAGAGACAGCCCTTCCGGGTTCAGGTATTTTTTTGAACTTTGTCCTTTACCAGATCTTCAAACCAAATCCCAAATTAGCACCACAGGTTGTGCATAGGATTGAGGTTCATTTCCCCAGCATGAACAGACTTCTACCCTCACTCCACTTCTGTTGTAAAACGTACTTTGATAAATGCATACTTTATCCTAATGGGCTAGGAGAGTTCCCCAAGGCCCAAAATAAATGGGCTTTATATGGTCTATTGGAGATAATTCCCTCTTTCCTGATATTTTGTTGTAATACTACCGAAAAGAATCCTTGTAGTAGAAAATTGACTGAAAGGACAGTAAATAAGTTGAGGGAAAATATTTAAGGTCAGGGAATGTTTCCTAAATGGAGGCTTTTAAAGACCTTCTGTAAGTTACCTGCAGAAGCAGCAACTTATTCCATGTCTGGAAGTTCAGAGGCCTAAATGGTGTTTTTTAAACATGCAGAAGATTTCTCATTTTTTAGCAACATCTATAGTACTGTAAAGAACTGTGTAAACTAAAAACTAAAATGTGCCCCTCTCCTACTGCCACCTCCAACAACAAGAAGTAACCACTGTTAAATGTTTAATGTGGAGGCTCCGTGCCAGTAGCTCAGTGGTTATGGCTGTGGCTGGCAGGTTCAACCCCATCCCAAGGCCTTCTGAAAACAAGTGACAACTACAACAAAAAGTAGCCAGGCATTGTGGCAGGTGCCTGTAGTCCTACTTGGGAGGCTGAGGCAAGAGAGTCTCTTAACCCTAAGAGCTTGAGGTGGTTGTGAGCTGTGACGCCACAGCACTCTGCAGAGGGTGACAGAGTAAGACCCTTTAAAAAGTTCAATGTAGGCCGGGGCCTGGTGGTTCAGCCTGTCATCCTGGCACTCTTGGAGTCTGAGGCGGGTGGATTACCTGAGTTCAAGACCAGCTTGAGCCAGAGCGAGACCTTATTTATAAAAATACCTAGGCATTGTGGCAGGCGCCTGTAGTCCCAGCTACTTGGGAGACTGAGAGAATCGCTTTCTTAAGCCCAAGTTTGAGGTTGCTGTGAGCTGTGATGCCACAGCACTCTATGGAAGCAACAAAGTGAGACTCTTGTCTCAAAAAAAAAAGTTTAATGTGGTTGCTTTCAGACTTTTCATAATGTGTATTATATTTTTAATGTTATTGTATAGTTTATATAATTTTGACTTCTTAGTCATCATTACTGTGTTAGGTAATAAAATCTTTAGGTTAAAGAGAGTGAAGATTTTTCTTGGTACTCTGCTAATTTTTTGTCTCCTTTTCTCTTTTATAAAAGACTCCCCACATAGTATTCTCCGATTCTGATATTCCATCCTCAGAAAATACTGAGTTACCTGTGGACTGGAGTATTAAAACTCGGCTCCTTTTCACCTCTTCTCAACCCTTTACCTGGGCAGAGCATTTGAAAGCACAGGAAGAGGCCCAAGGTCTCATCCAACATTGTAGGGCAACTGAAGTTACTTTGCCTCAAAGTATACAGGTAATTTTGAAATAGCTATGTGTTAAAGTAACAAATTAAGTATAAAATGTTCTTCTTTTTGTGATATTCCAGAAACTGCTTTCCATTAACTTTCTCCCTTAAGACTTGGGAAATTTTGTTTTTCCCAAGTAGCATTTTTTATGGTTTTTTGAATTTAACTGCCCATTCAGTTTAGAAACCTGTCCTGAGGATTAATTAGTTTTGCAGGCAGGAATTATTTGAATTAAACCATTTTTTTCTAAAGGTTTTTGAGAAAGAAACACAAGGAAAATAAATGAAAAGCAATTGAGTGGAATTGCAAGAATAGATGGCTTTTACTGGTTTTCTTATATTGATATGTACTTTGTTTTTTTATACACATTGATTTTTGCTACCTCTCTAATGATCTGTTGTAAATTTAGTGGAAGAAGTGAATTCTAGAATGGTTTTAGAGAAATATGATGTGATTATTTTGAAGTGTCCCATTAACTCAAACTAGATTAAAAAGGATTACCTAAAAGAGGTCTTTTTACGTACATCTTTTCAATAAGATAAATCGGGATAATTTCTGATGCACCTTATTAATGTTGATTGACTACTTTTGAAGCAGTGTTTTGGTAGGGGTGAAGTGGTGGGGTGTTGAACATAATGTTACCAGCCACACACACACCTCCTTAAGATAAAAAAAGATAGTCATTGTTTTCAGGAATGGTAGAGACAGGGGAATTCCCACATGCATGTATGTTTAAGTGTTCTTCCTGCTACATGGTCTAACAGACTGTAAATTTCTGACCAGAAAGTTTTCCCTAAACTTCTTAACTCCTCTAGCAGTGCTTAATGCTTTACTATATGTAGTAGAAAGCAATGAAGATTCATAGATTAAATGTTTAGTATATTCAGTGTTCCTTTAATGAAATTCTGTTTCTCATGGGGCAAAACCTACCCACTGTCACTTCTGGATTTTAGGATCCCAAACTCTCCACTGAACTCCGGTGTGCCTTCCAACAGAGCCTTATTTATTGGCTCCACCCTGCCTTCCCTTGGCTACCACTGTTCCCTCGTATTGGAGCTGATAGGAAAATGACTGGAAAGACAAGCCCATGGTCAAATGATGAAACCCTACAACAAATTTTAATGAGTGACTGGTAAGATATGTTAAAACAAACAAAACTTGTGTAACTTATGAATTTTCATCTTAGCAGTATTCTCTCCTTATATTTTATGGTGTGGATGTGCATAGTAATAGAAAGATTATCTACATCTTTCTGAATTTTGTTTCTACCTATAAGCAACATTTAAACTGTTTACTTTTTATAAGCTCTTATTCACTCTTTATCCAATTGTAGAATATGTATGAGTATCATAAATACATACAAACATCATTCCTTAAGTGACTTCTTGTCAGTCATTGCTTTTCTTATCAGCAGAAGTTGCTCAGAGAAAGTCAGCAACCAGTTATCAATTGAGATTTATTTAAAGAAAAAATGATCAGTGTTTTAGGTAGTAAACATTGTTGAAGTTTGGAGAAATCATTAGCATTTCAATATTACTTATTTTAGTCCTTTATGACTAAATTTTACATAACCACAGAAATTCAAACCACTGTCTGAAATGTTTGTATTATAGGTTAAACCAGGTAATTAAACGGAATTATACAAAGTTATATTTTAAACGAGTTAAATGTTTAATAATTGCCAAAGAATATTTTTTGCTTCTCAGGTCTGTGAGCTTTACTTCTCTCTATAATCTGCTGAAGACAAAACTTTGCCCCTATTTCTACGTTTGTACCTATCAGTTTACTATCCTATTCCGAGCAGCAGGATTAGCAGGAAGTGATGTGATCACAGCTCTCATATCTCCTACAACTCGAGGTTTAAGAGAAGCTATGAAAAATGAAGGTAAAAGTTTAGGTTTATAAGACTATATAGAAACATTTGCATTAAAGTTTAAAAGCTGAAATTTGAGTCATCTTTTATCAATTATTACTTTAAGAAATATATTATTTCTTGGCTCAGCAGCTGTACTTCAGCAGCTAGGGCCCCAGCCACATACACCAGAGCTGGCAGATTTGAACCCAACCCAGGCCTGCCAAACAATGACAACTACAACCAAAAAGTAGCCAGGTGTTGTGGCGAGCACCTATAGTCCCAGCTACTTGGGAGGCTAGGGCAAGAGAATCACTTAAGCCCAAGAGTTTGAGGTTGCTGTGAGCTCTGATGCCACAGCACTCTACTGAGGGTGAGAAAGTGAGACTCTGTCTCAAGAAAAAATATGTATGTATTATTTCTTTATTTTGGGTTTTTTCACCTATTAAGTTGTTCCTAAAGTATACCTTTAAGTTAATGGTCACCTGTCCTTTGGTCTCTAAAATAAAACATGTATTGGACCAGGAAGTCATTGTCTGAATAGACTCTTCTGGAAATTTTTTTATAGTATAAATTAGACGTTAAATAACATTTTCAAACTTGGTCAGCCCATTAGTGGATCATTAAATCATTTTAAAAATGTTGATTGGGACTACTAAATCAACTGGAATACAATAGGATGTATAAAAGGTATTATCACTTGTATGTATTGAGTGTACATATTCTTTTGTTTCTAGATGTCTGTGTATTCATAGGTTTATGTGTTGTGAGCTGCTATTAAGCAAGCTTGAAAACTACTGCCTGAATAGATTAAATGTAAAAACTCACATTTCACATTTTTTACACTCTAAAACTAGGGTATATCTGTTAAATACTTTTTTAAAGAACTAAGTTAAATTTTTTTTTCTCATGTAGGTATTGAATTTTCTCTGCCTTTAATAAAAGAAGGTGGCCGTAAGAAGAGAGCATCTGGAACAAGCTTGGAATATGGGGAGTATGTGATTACAGCAGCCTTTTACATCATCCAGTGACTAGTGAAATAGATTTGTAAAGGTAACAGCTTTGTGAAATGGGAACTCTAAATATAGTGATTTCCTAGGGAGCAAGCAATCAGTGATGAAGATGAAGAGGAAAGTTTTTCCTGGCTGGAAGAGATGGGTGTGCAAGATAAAATTAAAAAACCAGACACACTCTCTATCAAGCTGTATCCTTTCATTTACTATTAAATAGAATTAACTTTTGTTGAATTAAGTTAGTGAAGAATTTAACATTGGCAGTTTTGTGATTATAATCTTAAATTCCTTTCAGATTAAAACTAAGTCTCCCTTATAACATTAAATAACCAGCCCCTAAGTATCACTAAACCTTGAACTATTATTTTAATGAAAACATTCAACTCTAGTTAGATTTGTGGGAAACTATTAAAATAAGTTTAGTAAATGGTACATTTTTGACTAGAAGAAATATCTTTTGTTAGGGATCATTTTCTGGCAAATTCAGATAGGAAAATATTTTGATTCAAACCCATGCCTTATGACCTCAGACAAAAGCAATAGCTTGAGCATTTATTTCCATTTTATGGAGAAAAAAGGTCCAGTGTGATCCAGGTAACTGCCTTCCACATTAGTGTGTAATTTGCTTTTGCACTTTCCTTGATTGTCATCTTCAGACGGAAAGAGAAACATGAAGTACAAATGGATCATAGACCTGAGTCTGTTGTGTTGGTGAAAGGAATCAACACCTTCACGTTGCTCAATTTTTTGATGAATTGTAAGAGTTTAGTTGCTACCTCAGGTCCACAGGCAGGACTTCCACCAACCATCTTAGCCCCTGTGGCTTTCCGAGGTGCCACAATGCAAATGCTTAAGGTAACAAAGATATTCAATACCTCAGTGGTCTCTACAACCTAGCTTTCAAGTTCTTTTTCTTTCATAGGTTAAATTCTTAAAATTTTTAGAATTCTTAGATTTTTAGAACTTCTTTTAGCATTTAACTTGATACATTTGCTTTCCTCTCTTTAAAAATCTCCACAAAAATTTTTTAAAGACAGTTATTTCAAGAAAATGATTTTTCCAATATTTTGCAGTGACAGTAAATGACTAAATCAAATAAGATGGTATACAAAAAAATTGTGTTAAGTGTAGAGTATACTGTAATTGAAAATCTAATATGGAGGAGAGAGTGCTGGAGACTTTGGAGAATTCACAAAAGTTCTTACTTAACATTGTTTAGAAGTCTTAGAAAAAAATTTTTACACTTGTAAACTTTTTTTTTAATTTATTTTTTTGTACACATGGGGTCTCAATATGTTGCCCAGGTTGGTCTTGAATTTCTAGGCTCGAGTGATCTTCTCAGCTCGGCTTCCCAAAATGCTGGAATTAAAGGCATGCGCCACCATGCCCAGCCAGAAAATACTTTTGTTTACAACTGTTAAAAGAAACCACAAATGGAAATACTGAACCTGTTTTTAGCTAGGGGACAAAAGCTTGAGAGATGGTAACCATAATTGTCATTTTCTTTAAATTTTCATGAAGGCACGAAGTGTAAATGTGAAGACACAAGCTCTTTCTGGATATAAAGCTCAGTTTAGTTTGGAAATCACAGGTCCTGTCATGCCCCATTCTCTACATTCTGTAACCATGCTACTGAGATCTTCACAGAGTGGGGCTTTCTGTGTCGGACTGTATCCACATGAACCAACTGCTGTATTTAATATTTGCCTACCAAAGGACAAAGTACCAGATAAGGTAAGTAGACACCTATAAACTTTCTATTTTAGTTGTAGCTAGTTTCCTCAAATTAGGTGTAGGAAGTAGGTCATTTATGAGTTTTTTTTTTTGTTTTTTTTTTTTTGAGACAGTCTCACTATGTTGCCCTCCGTAGAATGCTATGGCCTCATAGCTCACAGCAACCTCACTTTGGGGCTCAAATGATTCTCCCGCCTCAGCCTCCCAAGCAGCTGGGACCACAGGCACCACAACCTCCAGCAATCTTTTTTGTTGTTGCAATTGTCATTGTTGTCTAGCTGGCTTGGGCCGGGCTCAAACCCACCAGCTTTGGTGTATGTGGCCAGCACCATAACCACTGTTCTGTGGGCGCTGAGCCTATGACTCATTTTTGTTTCAAGTTATAAACTGTTACTACTAAATCACTCACAAATTGCTAAGAGGAAGAAATGTCTATATATGCTGTTTTTGTGAGATAAATTTTATTCAGTCCTTTGTAAGTGACTACAGAACTTCCAACTTAACTTTCATTGTCCCCCTCATCTAAAATATTAATCTACTTAATTGTATTTGCCTTTGGTTTTGAACTTTTTTTTTTTTTGAGACAGAGCCTCAAGCTGTCCCCCTGGGTAGAGTGCTGTGGCATCACAGCTCAAGTAACCTCCAACTCCTGGGCTCAAGCGAGTCTCCTGCCTCAGCCTCCCAAGTAGCTGGGACCACAGGCACCGGCCACATTGCCCAGCTATTTTTTTTTTTTTTTTTTGGTTGCAGCCATCATTGTTATTTGGCGGGCCGGGCTGGATTCTAACCCGCCACCTTAGGTGTATGTGGCTGGTGCCTTAGCCACTTTGAACATAGTTTTTAAAAACTTAGAGGGTCATACTAAAACTGCCTCAAATTAAGACATTTGCTAGACTTGAAAAACATGAATACTTCAGGATTTCATCACTATAAAAATTCTTAAGATCAAGAAGTTCTATTGATAGAATAAGTTACATGAATGAGCCATTTGTCAAAATCTCTCCACAGTAATTATTAAAAACTCAAGTGTCCAAAAACTAATGTGCTTTTTACCAAACAGGAGGCTGTACATAAGGAGCTTGCTAACTGTGGTTTGCACCATAAGACTCTGGAGCAACTTAGTCAAATACCATCACTGGGGAAGTCATCTTTACGGAATGTTGAAATGAGAGACTACGTTTATAATTGGACATCCTGAACACCAAAGTAAGCCTAAAAGGAATCTTTGAGGAAAAAAGCCTTCTAGCAAGGAAATTCAAGATTTTTGAAGTTAAAGGAAGGAATATACTTTAAAATATTGACATGTTTATAAACATTTAACTTTTTCCATTAACTTTTATTACATGCACTGAATAGTAGCATCAAGGTTTTAAATCATTTTCTGCTTTTACTATTTTCAGATTAGATTTTAAGCTATGACAATAACTCACTTTAAAAAAAAAAAAAACCCTCAAGTAACGTGGATAAGAAATCCGTATCCCTACAACCTAATTGTAAACCAAGTAGAAAACTGAATGTGTTATGGGAAATTGAAATTAAACCTGTAGCAATTATCTCATGGCATTGTAACAGCATCAGAGCAACATTATGTTACATTAATATTTACCCAATATTATTAGCAAGTTGTTTTACAAAGGTAGAAAATAAATATAGACACTATCTACTGAGCTGACTGTTGATGCTTCTACCCTAGCATCTTTCCTACTGATTTATGATTCTTCTATTCAAGTATACTTAAATGTCTTTTTTAATGCAGTTAAGGGTATTTTATATTCTACATAGAATAGTGTTAGGGAAGTTATAAAGTTCTGCTTAACTATTACAGTAAAGTAATGTGCTTGTGAGTGCATGCGTGCGTGTGTATAAACCTCAGTATTTTTTTAAATAAAAGTACTTAGAAATCAAAAGTACTGGGTAAAGATATGATAGTACTTAAGTATGTGTTTACTTTATGATTCAGAAAATAAAACAACGCATTTATTCCAGAGAAGTTTGTATTTGGGCCTTAAACTTTTGAAAATAAAGCTTAGAGACATAGCATATGAATACCACTGTAATACACATGAAATATTCTATAAGACCCTAAAAATTAACATAAATTTTCTCATAGTCAACAAAATAGTGGCTGGTTGCCAATTTTATTAGATAAGTTGGTTACAGCATTTTAATTATCATTTTACGTCTATCTAGGTGTAGCTGAAATTCAAAATGCACATCAAAGTAAAACTATATCACAACTCAATGCCATACTAAATGTACTTGGCTTCTGCAGTAGAATTCTAGTCAGACTTCATTTTGACTCCCTTTGACCCAAGTGGCTTTAACAGGAATGCAGGACTGACTGCTGATCATCACACAACATACCACTTTCTTTTTATAACCTCTACAATATTTTAAGGGAAAATGGTGGCATTAGCCCTGTGGAACAGATCTTGCTTGATTACTTCAATAACACTGGCCCAGTATCTGTCCAGCAGAACCCATTGTGAAATAGTACAAGGTGCACAGCCCTTCTCTGATTACAGGCAAGTGTTACAGCAGCCTAGCCATAAGGAAGGGAAGTTACATCATAGTACAAAATACAGTATAAAAGCGTTATTCAACATTCCACACTGAAGATTACTGATGCCTTCAAACAATCGTTTGGATGTTAGCCACTTAAACAAATACATCACTAAGGTAAACAATATAAACATACCAAAACCCTGTATGGTTAAATACAATTTCCATGGTACAAAAATCAAAGCCTGGAGATGTTTGTACAGATTGCTTTTTTACACAATGTCTTAAATTGCCAAATATTTACAACATTAAAGAGGAAATACATTGTGATGCAGAGTAAAATTATCTGAAATGATTATTATAAAACCTCAATCTATCTACGTGAGGCACTCCTGAAGCAAGTGGCATTAGCCATGAGGTCCTTTGGTACAAGGCCCATTGCTTGAAGAACCACAGTAGCTGCTGTGGCTTTAGCATGCTTCTTATTAGGGCTGGCAAAGCTGGGCTGGTAAGCGCTTCCATTTATCAATACCTATTCAAGAAAAACATACAATTGGGCTGGTAAGGGCTTCCATTTCTCAATACCTATTCAAGAAAAACATACAATAAGAACAGCATCAAACTTTAATATCTATTAGGTTTGTATTTTTTCACTAAATGCTAGAAAAATAATTCACAAAAACATAAAACCCATACTATGTCTGTCAAAATACTTTAAACCCAGAAGAAGCAAATCATTTGGGAAATTTAAGAACAGGTATCCAAATTGGAAAAAATAACACCCAATAAAAGTACTGAATAAATCCTCCCACATTCCCCTAGAAAATATCAACAAATTGTGCACCAGATTTTGCCTACATTTTCGTCTAGTTTATTAAAAACAGGACACTCACAGGTCATATTAAAGCACCCTTCAGTGTTTTAAAACCCAACCACTTACCCACACATAACACACCCCCACCCACAAAAAAATCTTAATATTGTGATAATGTTCATCCCTCACCCTCTAACACTATTAAATAAATATATACAATTAATGCAAAAATTATCATATTTACCCTAAAGAGAAAATGTTTGCGATGATCAGGGCCACTATCATGGACCAAGAGAAATTCTGGTGGTTGCCACCTTCTCTTATTACAGATTTCCATCAAGGCAGAAACAGGATGCTTGCCTGCCAGAAAGGAAAAACAAACAAACCTAGTTACACATTATTGTCAACAAATTTACAACAAATTATGAATTCAAGGTGGGGGTGGAACAAGAAAGAATTCAAAAATAGCTCCCACCTGACAGATCTTTCATTGCTGCAGAGAAGTTCCCAGACCTCTTTTGTGCTCTTTCTCCTACTGCAACAAGTCCTAAAAAAAAAAAAAAAAAAGCCCACTGTTCACTAAAAATTTCAAAGCATCATTTAAAATTATAATATAGAAAAGCAAAGACTCCTATAGGACCCTGAATCTAAATCTATGCCTTCAAATAAAACCAATGTATTATTATACTTAATTTCTATATCAATCTTAACTTCTCTTGCTATGTTTCAGTATATAATTTTATACAATTTCTAACACTAAGGCATATGGATAAAAACAGAAAATGGCCACAAAATACACACATACACACATATTCAAATTAAATTCCAGGTAATTATCAACATCTCTGGTCTGTTTCTCTTAAAGCAGTAGCTATTTATTGTAAGTTATTTCTCTTAAAAACTGCTGTTATTGGCTCTGTGCCAGTAGCTCAGTGGGTAGGGCGCTGGGCACATATGCCAGGGCTGGTGGTTTTGAACCCAGCCCAGGCCTGCTAAACAACAAAAAAATAGCTGGGGGCAGCACTACTGCTCAGTGGGTAGAGCACCGGCCCCATATACCGAGGGTGGCAGGTTCAAACCCAACCAAACTTCAACAAAAAATAGCTGGGCATTGCGGCAGGCACCCATAGTCCCAGCCTCAGGAGGTTGAGGCAAGAGAATGGCTTAAGCCTAGGAGTTGGAAGTTGGAAGTTGCTGTGTCCTGTAACACTACAACAAAGGACAACAAAGTGAAACTGTCTCAATAAAAAAAAAAAAAACAGTTATTATGTTCCCAAAAAGGTTAGGATGTAAGCCACCAAGAAAGAGTGAATAAGGCACGTGTCTGCAAGGATAAATGGGTCCTTTTCTCCCCAGCAACAGTCCCTTTATTGACTAATGTGAGATGTTCTCAAAATATAAACATAACTTCTCTACATAACCACCTCCCTCCCACAGGTCTATTTAAAAAAGAACTAACTATATTAGCTCTCAGTTGCTCAAACAAAGTAAAAGAAAAAACATATTCCTAACACAAAATAAAATAAGGCTTTCCCTTTATCCAAAATGCTTGAGATCAGAAGTGTTTGGGACTTTTTCAGGTTTTCAAATGTTTTTATCATACTTACCAGCCAACCATCCCAAGTCAGAAAATCTGAAATCTGATAAGCTCCAATGAACATTTCCTCTAACCCCTATGTCAGCACTCAGAAATATGGGATCTTATACTTCAGATTTCCAGGTTTAGTATGTTCAACCTATATATTATAATTAACTCCTAGGAAATGAGTTCTGTTCTCTTGAGAAGTTCTACCCAGACCATGTTGCACAACTCCAAGGAGAATGATCCCTGGCATTTTGCAGTACATATTTGGTACAGAGACAGTTTTATTTCCCAAAACATTATTCCAAGGGGTGTTATCTGTGGAAACTAAATACAGATAGTTGAACCTCTGTAAGTTGACCACCCAAGGGACTTTAACAAACTGGTCAACATAATGAACTAGCCTACTGTACTGATACATACATGAGGCACATGTCTGGTCTCAAAAAATTAGGTCAATTTAAGGAGGTGCTCAATGGAAGGCAGGTGGCCAACGATGGAGGTTCTACTGTATTTAAATACTTAGCAACCACATATAAGCTACATAGACCCCTTCCTCACTCCCCAATTATCTGAGGACAGTAGGAAACTATACTCAGTGCTGAAAAGTTCCAAAGTGCCCTAACACAAGACAGAAAGAGATAATGTTGGCAGTTGATCTACTCTTCTCCAACCTAACCCAACCTAACTATTGAGCTGGAAAAGAGGGACAAGCAAAAACCTTTATAGAATGAAGACAAAACAGCACTCTAATAGGATATACCGAACATGTGTGAAATTAGCTGACAAAAAAGATATTCTAGAAATTAAGACATGGTCCCTCTCAAGAGAAAACAAAACAGAAATTCTGTTTTCTAAACATGAAATCTAGTTAAACTTATAATCATAATTAGATACATGCATATTTTCTAATACTTAGCAAGTAGCATGACAAAAGCAAGCTTGTGTGTTTAACCCACAGAAATTGGGTTAAAGTTTTTTTCTGACACATAGCTATACATATAAGAAATGACTCCAGTTCAGGATCACTAGGATTAAAAGAATGTATAAAACGAAACCCTAAATGTTAAAAGAGGTATAATAAACATTCCAAAAAAGAACGTGTTACCTTTTCGGTCTGTCTTAAAATCAACTAGGATGGGTTCCTTATTTCCTTCTTTGTTTTTTCCTAATCCTTCTCCTTCTCTCCAGCCCATTTTTCTCATCAAAACGGCTCCCATTCCTCCAGTTACCGGGGCTGCTCTTAAGAACTGATCCTATCCAAGGAAAAGAAAGGTAAAATGTCCCCATTTTATAGTTAGAACTTGACTACAGACTCACTGGTTACTTTCTCAAAAGAGGATTCTTATTTTATACTTTTATATCTGTTACAGTTATAGTAATTAAATGCAAATGCTTCTATACTTAATAGTGTAGTGTGTATGTTCTAATTATTTTCACATTAACATAATGTTACTTTGACAGTCAAATAAGGCAAGTAAATAAATGGCAGTCTTCAAAATTAAAACAGTAGCCCTCATGCCCCCCTCCAAAAAAAAAAAAAATTTAGAACACTCCTGTTTTCGTCCACTATTTAGGTTCACTGGTATCTCTTCTTAGCTTGCAAAATAAAAAGAAGGCAATGTTAAAACAGTCAATAATATTAATTGTCCCAGGTGTACCTAGTTTGTGAATAAAGCCCAGAAAGCATTTAGAAATAAATAAGTTTGGACACTGAAGAAGCATACTGTTGTCATCCAAAGTTTTCTTCCCCATTCTACTATAAAGCAAGTGTAAATATTTTACTTAGAAAATCCCTATGAAGCAAGAAGATAACTCTAAATTTATGCAGTAATAAATAGAAGATAATCACATAAAATGCCCTGTAAGTACACCAAAATGAATTTGAATTCCTTTAAAACCTAGCTTGATGTTAAAAGACTTAAAAAACTCCTTAAATGTTTACATACCTAGGCCTCGGTAGCAGCAGTGTTGTGAATAGTACGGCTGGCACTGACCGGGGCAAGAAGACAGCTACAAGGATTTGGCCCTGAAACAAGTTTCCATACAGAGGGGTGAAAGTTCACAGGTTATTCTGTGAACAATCATCTCTCTTGTATCCAACCCACTGAACCATAATTTCCATCAAAGCAGCAAACCACTTAATGTCCTAAGATGCACAACTATATATATATATATATACACATTAGCATGGTCAACAGTCTTATTTTCACACTGAGAAACATATAATGCCTCTTTTTAAAGGGCATCTATGTACATATAACAGTATTGAATTCCACTGTTGATCTTTAAGGGCATTTTTTAAAAATTTTAAAACATTAACTCCAAGTTATGATTTCCCCCTTGGCTATTGAATTTTAGGTTTATGTTTGCAAATATATAGCAAAAGTCATTAACTTATCAAGAGAGGGAGTTAAAACGTCTGATAGCTAAGCAAATAGTATGCATTATAATTTCCTATATTGATAAGTTAATATTAAATGTAAAAAATCCCGTTGTACACACTAATAAAACTGCATAATCTCATTTGTTTCCCAGCTTTATAATTAAATGCTAGGGAGAAAACATGCCAATGATGTGTGACTAGACATTAAGTTCATCAAGGTGCTCTGATGGAAGGAGGCAACTGTGGAGGTAAAAACATACCCCTGGTTCAGTTCCTTATTTGGTGCAGGCCATGCAGAGTAGATGTATAAAGAGAAAAGTTAGCTGATGCTTGGATATCAACTGCCTTGATGCTACACACCTAGAATGACTTTTACTTACTTCCAGGTTCATCCGCCCCTCCTTTCCAAGGAACACTCCTAAAAAAAAGGGCAACTGTGCAGAGTGCAATATGAAACCCCAAATAACCCAGGTTTCCAATTTTGTTTCCATTCTCTAATATCTAAATCTGTTCCTCTACCCCAGAGTGTATTCTGTTTACAAAAAGATCCAATAAATCTAATGAGATCACATTAATAAACAGTGTATCAGATCATGTCCAAATCATTACATTCCAGAAAATGAGGGGTCTTTTAAAATGTTTTACTGACATTAAGAATACTGGTACAACTTTTCTTTTTTATCTAAAAATACACTGCAACAATGTAAGAACATGGAGCACGTTGGCATTCCCTGTGGTTTTTTAACATACAAAGAGGATGGTAGGCTATTCTAAAGCAACAAAAAAGCTGAAATGATCATTTGAGCAAGTTTTCTAAACACAACTAAATAACGCATTTCATGATATTTAATAGCAATTATAAACTAAATTTGCAGTTGCCTATTTCCTTCTGTGTTTTGGCCAATTTTCATTCTAAGAAAAAGTTCTTTAATTGTTAGCAGTATCAAATATTCTTCAGCAATTGTGTGCAATTGGATGTTTTCCTGAAAGTGCTGTTTTTTTCTCATTAAAATTGGTCTGCAAAGTATATTTTACATTAAATGTAAGGATGAAACTTTCTTAAAGGTTCTACTAAATATTTTTAATTATTTAAAATCTGTGAACTGCCTGTTAAGATCAAAAATACCAAAATAATTATTTTATGGAATAGGGGAAAGCCAATTTACTTATTAAAAGATTCTACTTTGTAATAGGATTTATGTTGTTAACCATGTCACCATGGTGTTTAAAAGCATACAAAAATTTATGGATCAGCACATCATTGTAACATTTCAATGGAAACGCATTCAGAAGTTTCTACCTACCAATGTATGTGGAGTGTGTGTTATATGCCTAAACACCCAAGAACTTCTAGTTTTAACTTCCTGAAATAAGAGTACTGTTCAAAACTAAAAAGAATTAAGATAGTAAAGAATTAAATGTACATTTATAATTCTTACCACTGTCACCTGAAAGCCATTTTTCAAATACATAAATCATTCTCTCATTTTTAACTATATTAGTCCAAAACCACAAATTTTCAATACTTTGCTAGATTGTCACTTTTTCCCCAATATCACCCCATGCAAACTAAATTGTTAATTTTTTAATGAAATCTGACTATATACTCTCTATACGCACATTATTGAAATTATTACCCCCAAATGCTTGCCCCCCAAAAGGCAAGCAAAATGAGTGTTTCATATTAATTTAAGAAGATCAGAGATAAGACTATCAAAACTGAAATGTTATGAGATTAAACTGTCCAAAGCAACCATCTTTTTTTTTTTTTTAAATCCACCTCATTCACTGGCACTCATAGCAACTCTCCCTATGTAACCATCACATTATCAATTACCATTCTCTGAGGTAGTAGTAAGGACCCATCTCCACTTGACACTTGGGAGACTGAAATTCCAAAGAATTACTTGCCCATGATCATACAAGGAGCCAGGAGTACAACTGGATAAAGAAACCTTCCCAATCCATTAGACCATGCAGCCTCCCAGTTTCAGACTGCTATGCATGCTGCCAATACTCCTGAAACAAATTTCTTGTCACTAAGCCCACCAAGGTTCGTCCCTTTACCAGAACACATTTCATCAGAATGCATTCCTCAACCACCTAAGACTCCCTCAAAGATTGAGGCAGCAATAGGTGGAGGTCATAGGTCTCAATGCAGGAATCTTAAACCAGATGCACCTACATCTTCGTGGTGCAAGGTGTCCATTCTCTCCCTTGGTTTCGGGTCTTATGTTTGTTTTCCATGAAGTTAGTGGTTCTCAAATTGAGCCTGTGGATCACCAGAGGCCACCAGGGCCTAAATGGTGGTCCACAGATAAATCTCCACCCCCCTCCGATACTATTCCTCTCCCTTCAGCATGGCCCACCACACTCCAGCCATCCTCCCTTAGCCTTTCAGTACATGGCAAGATCACCACATGCAGTGCTAATACTAAGGCCTCCCAACCACTTGCTATAACCAGCAGCTGACCTGGGACTGGAGGTCACAAGAGGAGTAATGAATAGGGGGTGAAGGGATCTTATAGGACACAGGAACTAATAATGAAGGACAAGTACCAAGGAATAGACCAATGGAAAATTAGAGTGATAGAAGGCTCTTGGGGACGGTGATCCACCAAAATAAACCTGTAATAAAGTATCCCATGATGAAGAAAAATTTGAGAACCACTCCTTTGAAATGATTAGGTTAGTAGTCCAACAGGAATTAGGGAATATTCTGAAGAGTACCTAATATGCTATTAGTGGTCAAATCAGAGTTAAATTAAAAAAAAACAAACCCTCCCACTCAAAACCAGCAGCAACAATTTAAAAAATAACCTCAGGATATAAACTGAGTGGCTCTTGAGCCATATTTATACATCTGCCATTGTCTCATGAATCCAGTCCATCTTCAGCGTCCATCCTGGAGCATATACACAAAGCAAATTTACTCAGGAACTCTGGTTACCAGAATCACTGGCTTCCTTCATGCATTCTTAATAAAACAATTTCTTTGTACTTCAACATTTTTGTGTGTGCATATTGTGTACCTTTTTAATCCAGGCTTGGGCACCAGTATTGGCCAACTGTTCTTGTGTCAGAACCTGTACTCCTGTACTTCCTGTGAACTGGCCAGGAATAGAGTTCAGCTGAGCCCAGGCATCAATCTGAAGAAAGGAAACCACTTCAATTAAGTAAATAATATTATAAATTGATTAAAATGCCACTGGCAATAATTTAATTCACTTTAAAAAATGTCTTAAACTTTCGACTTTTAAAATAATATACTGAATACATACAAATTTAAAATTAAATATTCCTCTAAAGTTAAGCACTCTGTTAACTCCATGAATCCCATTAATAACAAGATTTCAGATGTACCTAACAACTAAAAAAACAGGTATAATATTCATTATTTAGTATCACACAAATACATAAAAAATGTACAAAAAAGCTAATATATGTCACAATAGCCTGGATTTTTAATTATTTCCTTTGAGATACTATAAATCCAAAATAAACTCATAACTTATGCTTAAAGATTAATACATGACACTATCCCACTCAAACACATTAAAAAGCTTCTTAAAAACTGTAGATACACATCACTGACATTTACTGGCAATTGAAGAATTAGCTGCTATTCATTCAAATTGAATTTAATAAACACTTGGCATTGTCCCTCTCTGAACATGTGCCTTGTTTCTATACAGATTTACCATAAAAAACTACAAGAAAAATGTAGAAAAAACAAGAAAAGCACAGACTCTGGATTTAGATTACCTGGGTTTAAATCTCAGTTCCCCCACTCACTAGTTGTGTGACTGGATATTTCTCACCTATCCTTAACCTCAGCTTTCTCAATTGAAACATGGTAATCAGTAGTATCTAACACATCTCTGAGGATTCTGGGGGGCATTTAGTTATTTCTATATATCGACTATAAACTATGAGGGCAGGAAATTTGTTCTATTTTGTTTGCTCAAGAAATAGTTCCTGCCACATAATATGCAATTAACATTTACAGAATCATAAGGCCTCAAATAATTTTCACTTACATTAAGTCAGCTAATTAAGGTAAGTTATTTTGTTACACTTCAACTATCCAATTAGTGAAATTCTCATTTATATATAAAAACTGCTACATACCCTTTCCTGAGCTCGGTTTAACATACTCATGGCTTCAAGATCAAATGCATTCTCACTGAGTCTTTTCTGAGCAAGTGCCCGTTCACTCATTGCTGTAGAGATGTCCACAGGCTAAGAAAGAAAACATAGATAATTATCTCAAATTACCAGAGCCCCCTAAATTCTGAAAAGTCCTCATATCTTTAGTTGCTGTATGTCAAAAACGAAATAGTCTTACGTACTGGAAATCTGATAAAGTACGAAGAAGAATCAAAAAGTAAAGAAACCTTGTTAAGAAGATAAGAATTAAGGTAAATTACAAGGTAATATAGGCAGCAGAACCAAAACAAAACTGACTGAATTTAGTTTATTTTCTATGGTATCAAACCATAATCATGGGATGTTCCATTAAGAACTTAAAAATCTCCAGCCTTCATTAACAAAAGGTCATTTATAATAAACTGGGAATTTTTGTAACCATTATAAGTTTTGTATTCCTTAGCAGTTTTCGTTTTACTCCACTTATTAGCATAACCTTCAGAAATAAGTAAAATACTTAAGTAGAAAAGCATCATGATCATTCCTTTACCCATCAGCACATCTCTTTCATCTTCTTCTTCTTGTGCATGTATATACTTTGGTCTTAAGAACTCAACTTCTTCAAGAAATATACTCAAGATATACATAAATGATCCTTTTGTTTTCAGTTTACGTTACCAAAAGTGAAAATATTTCTGTGGAAGTCAAAAACATCAACTGAAACACTTTTAAATGTTTGAAGTCGTAGGTCCTCTTCAAAGCTCATAGTCTAGCCTTTAAAACTTTATGCTAAGCAGAGGTAAATTTTACAGTTTTTACTTAAAAAAAAAAGTAATCTTTGAAGCAAATTCTCAATATGTCTGTGGAATGTTTAACTACAGGAGGAAAAACCCACAAAGTAAGTATTTGGAATTTCTTATTTTAAAATTAAGAGGTCAAGTTGATTTATTTTTTATTTATTTATTTTTGTTTGCTTTTAATACCTCTTACTATTTTCTAGTTATTTGTAAAATGCTTATCTGACATAGAAAGTTTTGCTGTTTTCACATATAAAAAATGACTAGTAGATACTGCATGACATATATTAAGTCAGTAAAACAGTTAACAGCTATGGATGTTCTTTTCAAAAAGAAGAGGCTAACTTTATGTATAGTGTATGAAATATTTTTTTAAAAATAAGATCCAGTACACACTATATGACTATGAGAATTATACCTCATTGATAAGGATCTACTGATCTTTCTTTTACTACCCATAGAACCCCTTAATCACTCCATAATTCTTAGTTATCTTGCTGAATAACAATGTTCCTTTAAGTAAACCAAGGTTTTTCTTCTATGAAGTATATTTTTATACAGTGCTTTCTTAAAATGAAGGCAAAATTAAACTGAATTCTTCTGAAATTATGACATTGTTACCAATTTCATGAATTGGAAAACTGTAATTTGTTAAGTCAATTTAGTAAATCACCTACACCAGCAGTCAGAATATTTCTAAGGCCTATCAGAATTAGTTAGTCTAAGCTGGAGGTTCTCAACCTGTGGGTGGCAACCCCTTTGTAATAATGACAATACATCATGGCATCAGGAAGGGCGAGAACCACTGGTAAGTAAAGTATGACTGAAACACTAAGAAACTTTGTATGCTCACTTTTCACTTCTACTTCTGATCAATTCCTAGTACTTAAAATGGTATTACAGATATTTCAGGGCAAAATTTATGTCCCCGAGGCCTACCTTACATGTTTCCTGAAATTGATTATCAAAGATTATCAAGGCAGTTTTTCAAGACACACCAAATGAGACACAAATTGTGTCTCATTACCTTCAGACTTACTTTTGTTTTCATAGCAATCTATAAAACTTAAGTGTTAGAGTGCTTTGTCATAAATAACAGGTTTTTATTCTGAAAAGGTTAAAATCTGGGAGAATACTGGGAAGAATCCCTGATCCCAACCCTCCATTTCCAACAGCAAATTCATAAAGATATATTCAGAAGGCTCTAAAAATGCTGACTTTTCTGGAATAAAACTAATTCTTTCCAAGTGCAAAGCTAATGAGTGTAACTTTGTGAACTCATCCTTCCAGAGACGTCCTATATCTCTGTATTTTTCTCTTTTTAGCCTTTATTAAGCAGGTAACCTAAATGCCTCATCTTTTATCCCTAAAATGGAACTTCTTTGATGTCTTAGGAATGTCTCACATTAAAATCACATCTAACTCATTTCATCTGTTCTTCATCAGGCTCAGCAAATGAGCTGGAAGTTCTTGTAGAAAAAATTTATTATCACAGCAATTTGAGTATTAATTTCTTATTTTTAAATATGAAAAGATATGCCCCAAATAGAATGAATCAAAATTATCTTAACCTCTAAGGATCTTCAAGAGTTTACATCAAAATCCTATTTCCAGCTTTTCAAGGTAACTCACGTTATGGAATAATGCCTAAAAAGCCTACTATAATACCGAAACCAGTAATATTCAAGGGTCAGACCAGATCTTTTTTATCCATAATTAAAACACTCATAAAATCCCACAGCTACTCTTTAGAGTAGCACTGTCCAACATAACTTTGTCTACAGTGACTGCTACTGAGCACTTGAAATATGGCTATTGTGATGAAACTGACTTTTTCAGTGGCTGTTGACTATTACATTGGACACTGAAGTTTCAGAATCTTTCATACTTTAATATTTAGAAACAGGAAATATGGGATAGGAACCAAAATGATGCTAAAAGTCCTTCTAAAAACTGGGAAAAATAATTTTAAATTTCTAGAATACTATTATGAAGTTGCCATAACAAATCTTATTTCTTTCCATTGATACACTATAGACTGGCTCACTACCTAATGTATAAAAATGATTCTGTACTACAGTCTAGGTATTATAATGGGAAATGTTTAATTACATTTTCTCTAAGAGTTTCTAAAAGGGGAAATTTTAAATTATCCTGAATTAAACTGTAATTTTCACGTTAGTAAAAACTGACCAAGTTCCTTTATCTCTTTACCTTAGCAAAAATGCAGATTACTACCATTTCTAAAACCTACAAAGGTGTCTCAGGTGTAATGAAATTCATAATACAACTGGTACCATGTAACATGCAGTTCTTGACCCTTATTATATGCGTGCCTTATGTATCTTCATTTCTGATTTAAAAAATTCTTTTAAATCTATTTACTCCTCTTTTGTTAATCCAACTGTTTACATATAGAACAAGCATCTTAACAATTTTGAAAGATAACTGTTACAATGGGGTACATCAGGTAAGGAAAATAACTCCTATAGCCAGAAAACTATTTTCTACACCAGTAATTGCAGATACCTCAAAAGAATAAAAGGAAAACTTCAATCATAAGAAAAGAGAACTATAGGAAAATCATCTGGCCTGTATGTAAAACATGATTTTAAGACAGTTAGTAAAAATTAATGAAATATAAAGAGGTTCATATGTAAAAGAGCAAAATGACAACTACAAAAACAAAAGCCACAGTAATATTCAGAATGTTCCAGTTAGTATGTGTTTAATTGAAAAGTGAATTATGAGTATTTTTATTATATCATTCAAAAATCTCTACTGGGTTAATTCTTACATCAATCTAAACAAAGTGTAACGTGAAAACAGATAACCTATGAAATGGCTTAGAGAAATTCAGTATTAAGCACCTAAGAGAATCTAGGCAGAAAAGGATGAATAACAAGGCTGTACATTACACATTTCAGCAGTGCTAGGACCTAGGTGTTTAATTTTTGATTAAAATTTTCACTTTATACCAAGAAATTAGCTTTCCTAAACTTCATATATTTAGAGCTTCTAAAATTAAGAGAATTTTAGTTCCACTGGAATTTGAAAATATGATTCAATAACAGAAGGTAGCAAACTGCTTAAAATAAAGATAACATCTAAACAATCACTAGACCTTAATGGAGCTAACTTTGGATGCCTAAAGCATTTATTATTGATATTAAATCCACAACAACTCCAGACTAGTAATTATAAATGGAGCCATCACTCTACTTATGTCAATGATTATGTTCAAATCTATACAGTAAGTCTTTCCTAACTTTATTACCAAAAATTCATGTCCTTGAGGACTGCTTTTTTTGTTCACAAATCAAATGCTCACAAGATCAAAGTTCTGTAGTCTCTCCTTACTGAGGATGATGCTGGCTGGTTTCTGAGTAGGAAGACGATGCTATGGCAGCAGAGATCACAGTCTGATGAGTTGTTTTCCCATAAGAATATGGATTTATGCTGCTCCATCCATCCATATTGTCTATCATTCATACTTATGTCAAAGAGCACTCATATGTCAGACAACTGGTGGGATTAGGGATTATAGCAAAACTAATTCAGCCCTTATGAAGGGAAAATCTCTGACCTTTGAATAAATGTTTTATACTCAGGACTAGAGAACCACAAACTTCATTTAAAACAAAAAAGACTTAATAAAAATACTATCCAATTAAGTAGTTGACTATTAAAAAAAAAATTCCTTTTACTCTAAAAGCCTTTATTTCAAAGCTTAAAGAAGGGAATCATAAAGGTCAATATTCCCAACAAAATGTCACCCAAAATATTTCACATTGATATACAGAACATTGTCTTTACAAATATAATAATTTAGATGGTTGCTGAACAACTAGAACAAAATATTTTATATTGTGAACATTTATATGTCTAACATTATTACTGTCAGGTAAAAATGCAAGAAATTTAAAAGCAAAACAATCTATTTTTTCCCCCTAATATTGGTGGGGTTCTTTTATTTCGAATTAAAGTTAATCTATATCTTCTTTGAGTCTAATCTTCTAAGTAAGCAGCTTAAACAGTTCTGATATCAAATCGCTATATTTTCCCCAAAAGATGCTATTTGCTTACTTTAACTCTCTGAACAGAACTTATTTTTCTATTTTAACAAGACTCCTTTATTCAAATAATTTTATAATTACTTAAGTATACTTTATCTAGTTCCCTCCATCCTAGATATCTTGAGAATAATTCTCAACCTTTAATTAAAATCTGACAAATTCTGATGACAGATAAGGCTAAGACATCACACTTTGACTGAAAATGGCTTAAGACTAAATTTCAAATACACACTCTTCATCTAAAGTGTTATCAGGTTTTACTTTCCCCATGTTCAAATGAAAAATTTCAAAATAGTTATCTTCTCAGGAAAATCCCTTGGAACTTTGCAATATTTATAGTCTTCACTCTATTGGAAAATATTTCACATGTAACAACTCTCCCTAGCTATGGTTTGTCCTGCTCTATTAAGTGCTTAATCTGCAAGAAATTAGTTATGAAAAGCATACAAACTGGGATTTCTAAGTTAAGTTTGTTCCGCCTTATCGTGGTTTACACTGAGCTACCACAAGAAGATTTAGTCATCTGCAAGTATCAGTTAGCCTTTTCCTCTTGAGATGTGAGGTAGCCTGATTTGGGGATTCTAACAGACCTACTCAATAGGTCTCACTAAATTACTATCTAATCCAACTATCCTTCCCTCACTGGTGATGGTATAACTTGCTTCAATTGTTGAACCCTATGTGAATATAGTTCATCTGTGAATTAAAGTTGCACTGGCTAATAATCAACACCAACACCAGCTTTATAGTAAAGAACTTCCCTTTCAAAATGCTACACATCTAAAAAAAAAAAAAAAAAAATTGGCGAAAATGTCTCCTGTGAATAGCCTAGGGAGATAAAAATGCCACTATCAAAAGGTTTCTGATTTGGGTTCTGTTCACTTTCTGATTTTCTAAACAGAATTTATTGCAGAATAGGAGGTGTTTACTGGAAGATGATGATATGGCCAATGGAACCTGAAGTGAGGTACAGGTCTCTTTGACCTACATATCCCAGAACTGAAAGAAGTCTGTATGGGTATCAACTATATAGTCCAGTTCTTAGACAAATGTCTGGGCTTTGGAAACCAAGGGCAAGAGGTGATGACAACTAATCTATAGTAGCATTTAAAACTCCCACCTCCCCCTATTAAGTCTCCACCCTCCCAGATCCCCCAAGCGTGATTTTGCACAACAAGTTAAATAAAAGTAAACTGTTTATTAAAAGATACAGCAAAGGTACAGATACAGAGATACATACAAAGATACAGATATATATATATATATTTACATATATATACAGTCTTGCTGTTTTCATGTGCACTATATTTAGCAGCACATTATTTAATCAGGCGGCATTTTAATGGGGTTGTTTTGACACTTAGCATTATTACTACGTCATTTTGACAAGTTACAACTATAGCCTCGTGGAAATCTCAAGGTGTGAATTCCACTTCTCCAACTTTTAATAGTAGCAAAGAGGGGAAGGAGAAGGGAATGGAGTACCAAGGCTGAGCATTAGGTTAAACACAAGATTCAAAAGGGCCAAGGTAGCACGGGTAAGGGAAAATGATTAAAATTAAAGGCTATCTGACAAACAACCCAGAGAAATAGTTTAAAAAAAAAAAATCAATTAAGGGCCATGGGCTATGTACCCAAGATGCTCACATCAGCCTACAATGACCTTTTCCAATCCAGTTCTTGTGTTGAACCTGAGGGTCTGCCTCTCTCCGCTCAATCCCTCCACCCAGTAAATTTGCTACCACCAAAATCTAGAGCTATAAAGCCTTGAAGCAAAACGGGAAGCTAAATAGTTGTACCTTGGGCTACCTTCCCACAAGTGCAAGGAGGGCCCAATGTTGGGTAGGGATGTGATAACACTGTTCTCGGCAATTCGATGCTTTTCACTTTGTGGCTTGTTTCCACAAAGTGAATTGCATCGAGTTACTGTCAAATGAGAAGCTGCGGGTTGTTTCATCTGTCGTCTAACCCGGCCCTGCCGTTTAACCCGGCCCTAAGAAGAGTGAAACAGAATCCAAATCAGATATAAAATAACAATAAAATGACAGATTCAGGTATAAATAAGGAAAAAAAGAGCATAATATTCCTCTTACTTACCTCTGAGGGTAAATTGCTGCTGAAAACATTGTCATCATCTTTGTTCTCTTCACCATTTTTCTCTACAGGAACCCACTCTCCATAAACACTATCAGCTTCTTTTTTCCGGTGTTGAGATCCAGATGAGACAGGAAATTCTTTTGTTAATGTTACCTGGCTTTTGGGTGGAGTTGGCTTTGCTGCAGCAATCTAAAAAATAAAGTGTTTCTTAATTAAAACTCAATGTAACAATTACCTACATTAAATGGTTTCTGAAGATTTTCAAAATAATCAGAAAGGAAATAATTAAACGTATTTATCACAGTATTTAAACCAAAAATAGACTAAATTCTATTTGGGTTTTATTTAAATAGTTCCATAATTTGTACTGTTTTACCAATCCACAAGCACTAATACTCACATTCAAATTGAAAAAAATGGGTTTGGGTTCATTGAGTTTAAAGGGATGATGATAAAAAGGAGGTTCTTCTTCCTCTTCATCCGAAACATGAGGTTTATTCACTATTACATCATCATCTTCTTTACT
The DNA here is from genome assembly GCF_000181295.1 of Otolemur garnettii. NCBI lineage: Eukaryota > Metazoa > Chordata > Mammalia > Primates > Galagidae > Otolemur > Otolemur garnettii. The sequence continues at coordinate 2,272,108 of NW_003852506.1, forward strand.
CTGTGCGATCTGTTTGCATTTCTTTAAAAGTAAAAACAAACAGAAGATAAATCTTAAATGCTTTATGTAGAACAACATGTGATTTCTTAAGAAGACTCAAAACCACATAAAAGCAACTTTAAAACAAACAAGATTAATGATAGGTTACAGATAGATAACCTGGCTTCTTACTTATTACTTAAACACACTCTGGCTGGTCAGTCAACAACATTTATTGAGCACCTACTATGTGCAGAGCACTGTACTGGGCACTGTCTGGGGAATACAAAAAAAAAAAAAAAAAAAAAAGTAGAAGACATGGTCCCTGCTCCCAAGGAGCTTACAATCTAGTACAAGAGACAGAATACATATACATGAAATAATTGAAGAACGCTTTTACAGAGCAACACAATAACAAGTGCAAACTGATATAATACAAACTGATTACATAAGTGCTAAAAGAACAAAGGCTTACGAAAGAATAGAGTCAGGCAGGGTTAGAGAATCAAGGAATATTCCTTGAGGAGTCCTAAGCCAGATTTTCATAGTGAAGAGCAAGGGATTGGTAGAGAAAGGAAAAATCATCCTAGTCAAGTGGTGGTTAAAAAGTGAGAAGAGGCTAAAAACAGCAAAATACTAAGTCGTATTTTGGATAAAGAGCTTGGATTTGATAAGTAAGCAAGATAAGCTTTTACAAGGTCCTTAATTTTTTTAAAAAAAGTTGTAATTCATATTATAATAAATCTAAGTGAGGAAACAAATTAAGAAGCATTATGATCCTCAAATGTATGGCAAAATAGCAGATCGGAGATATTTGCAGTAAATTAGATAGTAACATTTTGTAGGTTGAATCTCTTCATGAACAGAAGTTAAAAATGAAAAATAAGGCATGATGGAGAGGGTACAATTCATGAGGTCTGACACATAAAGCAAAGTCAATTCCTTCCTAAGAAGCAAAGGAACAGACTCCATTACCTGGCTTAATAAAAAGGTCAGAGTTAATTTGGGTAGACCTGTCTCTATACAAGCAATAGAATTCATCACATCTATCATCAATTGAAAATATTACAATAGAAAAAAAAGCTCATTTAGCCAAAAACACAGAATATATCAAGCTTGTAACCAAGGGGAACAGAATATATTGACAGTGGCAGGCTGGCATAAGGCTAGCCAATAACAAGTTTCAATATATGAAACAGTGTGGTATTTCTGGATTCTAGCAGCAATATTTCAGCATCCCCCCCCCCCAAAAAAGTAGTTAATAATAAAACAAGCCCCCCCCAAAGCCTCAATTGAAAAGACCAAATTTTTTAAAAACAAAAATAAGTATGTTTAAAATATATATGTTACTGCCAAAACCCGAATCGCAGGAAGAACTGATAATGGTCGGCCATTATCGCCAATAGCTGGTACCAAACAGCCAAAACCCGAAATGTTGATGCGAAAGAAGTTCCTTTCAGGCAATGGCCAGCTAGTCTTAATAATTTCCAAGCTCCGGTGGCAAAAGATCATTTCTGAAGATTGTCTGTGTCTTTGCGTATATGTAGTACACTCGTGGCGATCAGTGAACTCGTCGTGAATGGATACGAAACTGTAGGCGAGCTTCTGCGTGTTGCTCACTCAACACCTCCTCCATTCAAACGAACCGTCCCACTCCTCAGTCAGTTTGGCTTCTAAAACTGGAAAGCAAAAGTAATGGGAAGTAACTTTTAGCTAGCGGAGCTTAGCCATCCCGGATAATGGCCTGCTAAACAGAGCTTCTGCCGCTGCCACATCTGTATTTCGGGTTTTGGCCACTCGGTGCCAGCCATTATCAGTTCAGCCCACAATTCGGGTTTTGGCACGCTCCAGAGTCAACATCACTGGAATAATCCATTTAAGAATGAAAACAAATTCTGTCTAGCTTACCTCAGTTAGTTCTTCTATAGTAGCTCCTCCTGACTTTTTAGCAACTTTCTCTTCTATTGTAGGTGGAGGTGCAGGCTTTAGGTTTGGCGGCAAAGGAACACCAGCCTTAGCACACATGGCAGCTGCATTAGCTTTGGCTATTTCAAGTAATTGAGCCTTATCTGTAAGAGAAAAAATATAAGAAGCAGTTTCCTAGAATGCTGTATGTTTTTCATTACCAAAAGTTTTATTTGCTAAAAAAACTGAAGGCATCAATTTTCATGTTATACCTGTGATCAAACCACTCTGGCTCAAAGTGTTGTTAAGCAGTGGCCCCTTATTTTAAAGAATTAAATCCACAATGAGCTTCCCATTCAAATACTACACAAAACAGCTGACTCATTATACAACTATCATAACCACCCTCCCATACACACTCTGAAGACACAAACTTGCAAAAGCCAACTTTTACTTGTTCAAATCACCACAATCTTAAATTACTCCTCTAATCTGACATCTTAAACAACTCTTTTGAGTCCAAGTTCAAGAGTCACCTCTTCTAACAAGTTACCATTAAGTCAGAATTAACTCTCCTCTCCACTCTAATGCCTCACCTATACCAACAGTAATTATTCATTCTGCCCTTTATGGAAAGTTTTACTACTTCATTAAAAAAGACATGCATTTTACTCACGTCTTTTAGAATTACATAATGTTCCTTTGCTCTAAATGAAAAAAAGACCTCAAAAAACTTTTGTTGAACTAAATGCAGATTCTCCCTTATTACTCTTAATATCCTTTTCTTTTTTTTTTACTCAGAGTCTCACCATGTTGCCCTCAGTAGTACACCAAGGTGCCATAGCTTACAGCAACCTCAAACTCTTGGGCTTACACAATTCTCCTGCCTCAGCCTCCCAAGTAGCTGGGACTACAGGCACCCACCACAATACCCAGCTATTTTTTATTGTTGTTATTGTTGCAGTTCTCATTGTTTTGAACAATATTGGTTCAAATGTCATTGTTGGTTCAAACCTGACAGCCTCGGTATATGTAGCTAGCGCTGTAAACCACTGTGCTATGGGCACCAAGCCTAAATATCCTTTTCTTTAAACAACCTTGACCTAAAAGTGTCCAATATACTGGAATAACAATAAATTATCCATACTTATTGCAGGTAATCTTGCATTATCCATCAAGTTTTAAACATCTCTAACCACTACTTAAAATTAGGGAAAATTGGAGCTTATTTTGAGATGGTGCTGCTCTGTCACCAGGGCTAGAGTGCAATGGCATCATCATAGATCACTATAACCTCAAACTCCTGGACTCAAGCCATCCTGCCTCAGCTTCCCAACTGGCTAGGACTACAGATGTGTGCCACAAAGCTCAGCTAAGTTTCCTATTTTCAGTAGAGATGGGGTCTCTTGCTCAGACTGGTCTCCAACTCCTAAGCTCAAGCAATCCTCCTGCCCTGGCCTTTCAAAGTGCTAAGATTATAAGTACAAGCCACCACTGCGCCCAGGCAAGCATTTATTTTTAAAGTATAACAGATTATTAAAAATCACTAATAAATTTACCTTATTTGGCTAATCACCCACCCAGTTAAATAACCCCCCCATGCAAAATTCTCTACTCCAGTTATCAACTATTCTAATCAGAATTACCTTCTACAGTATTTTAAGTTCTAGAATGCCATTTTAAGATATGTTAATTTATTTAAAAAGAAACATTGTTATTTTAGGGTTATTTGCAAAATGTATATTGGGATACATATAACAATCTGAACATATACTAGCTTTGTTTTTAATATGACTAAACCTCTACATCTGCTTCTACTTTTCATTTTCATCATGGCAAGATGACCAAAGCAAAATAAAACACTGAAGTACGCAAACACCCTGATTCTAATTATACTCTAAAGCAAGTCTTTTTAACATCAATTACAATACACTTAACCGTGTATTTTCTTATCAATACAAGCTCTTTGAACCATAAAAATTTAAAAAGAATATTTACACTAAAATAACCCAAAGTATTTTATTTGACTCAAGATCAGAAAAAAAATTCAGGTTTAAATCATTCTCTGGTCTATACAGTGCCATTAAACTTTAAAAAAAACTCACCCAAATCTGTCAGACGTTTGGGTGATCTGCCTCTTTCAGAAGATCTGGATCTTTTACGACGGATGGGAGATCTACTGAACCTTCTTCTCAAGGGTGTTCTTGATCGCCTCAACCTTACTGGGGATATACTGAAGCTTCGTCGTCTTGCCCCAGATCTTGATCTTCTCCTACGGCTGGGGGTACGGCTCCGACGGCTGGGGGTGCGGCTCCGACGGCTGGGGGTGCGGCTCCGGCGGCTGGGGGT
>NW_003852506.1:2276405-2285691 GCF_000181295.1 Otolemur garnettii
AACTCCTTCTTCTACCCACAGATCTAGACCTTCTTCGCCGACTTGGAGTGTGACTCCGACTCCGACGACTTGGGGTGCGACTCCGAGCTCTAACTGTTTTCCGGTTATCCCTGGAGCTTGATCTTTTCCTTTTTCTTTCCCTAGACTTGGACCTGTGCTTTGGAGATCTTTTGCGCTTCTCTTTTGATACAGATCGTCTTCCTCTAGACTTTGATCTTGATCTGCTGCTCCTCCTCCTCCGTCTCGACCGTGACCGTGATCTTGTTTGAGAGCGATGAGACTTGGACTTAGATGATCTCTTCCTTGCTCTAGAACGAGATTCACTGGTTCGCTTCCGTGATTTGTGTTCAGAAGACTTGGACCTCTTACTTCGAGATCTTAATGAAGAGTCTCTTTTCTTCTCTTTCTCACCTTTGTCACGGTTCTTATTTTTCTTGCTTTTTTCATGTGTGTCCTTAACTTTTACAAAAATTTCATAATCATCTTTTTCCTCTGAAGAAGATTCTGAAGCTCTTTCTGGTAAACTAATTATAACTGGACTGGCAGCAGATTTGTCACGTTCAACTTCACTTGCAAGTAAGGGTCCTTCAATACCAGCTCTAAGGCTTGTAAGACGTTCCATGTCCTTAGGAAGTAATGGTCTCACTAAATCTGCTTCATTTATAGCCTCAATGTTTGCAGATAATCCTGAATCAGCTATCTCTATAGGAGGGAAAGGTGCCTCTTTTTCAACTCCACTAGTTTCTTTAGGGCTGAGAGCAACTGCTGATGTCTGGTCACTCTCTTTTACAGGTAATGGTTCTTCTGCACTAACAAGGTTATTACTTGATGGTAAATCAAGATGAATGTCTTTAGCTGGCAAAGGTCCTTCTATGTCAGCTTCACTGCCACCGCTGGGACTGTTTGAAATTACCATGTCATGTTCACTATCTTGAGTAGCTAAAGATACTTCAACATCATATTTATTAACTGAACTGAGAGTAGATGCTGTGATAAATTCAATACCTTTACTAGTTCCCACTGCATCAAGTTCCAGAGCAAGAGGGTCAGTAGAAGATAGAGTTTCTCCTGCATCAGCTTCACTGACACCAGAGTAGGTATCCAATACTGGGCATTGTTTAGTCTCATCCGTAGGCAAAATTTTCTCTTCACCAATTTCACCAACAGGACCAGTGCTAACAGCAAACACTGTATTATGTTCCATTTCTTTAGCAATTAAATGATCATTTATATTAACATCTGTATTTATTCCATGTTCACTTTCATAATAGTCACTTTTCTGGTATCCTTCATGAGGCTCATCACCTGAATGCAATGGCATCTCCTGCATACCTACCTCTGGATCAAGATTTTGATCATCAGGTAACAGATTCATTCCTTTCATAACATGTGCTGAGGACATAGCACTAGACTCCAGTATCAGTGGTGCAGACTCTATAACCATTTCAGTTGATATTACCTGAGTCTGCTCTGAGACATTCACAGCAGACTCTGAAATTGTCACAGAGGATTCCTGGGTAGAAACAGGTGGTTCTGAAATAATAATAGCGGGTTGGAGGGCTGACACCACTGGTTCCAGGATAGGGACAGTAGGCTCCAGGGCAGGAACAACTGGCACAGGAATGGTAACATGCTCTGGCTCAGCCACAACTGGAGGCTCTGGGACGGCCATGACTGTGGCCTCAGGGATGGCCACAGCAGGGGGCTCTGGGAAGGCCAAAGCAGAGGGTGGCTCTGGGACAACCATGGCTGGAGACTCTGGGACAGCCATAGCTGATGACTCCAAAATGCTGCTCTCTGCTGCTTCTGGAATGGTTACTGCTGGCTCTAGCAAGGACATAGACACCTCTGAAGCAACATGTCCTGAGGCTCTCATGGAATCAAATGTTTCTGCTGTCTCTGATGTAAGAGGAGGCTCTGATGTTAACATAGATGGTTCAGCTGACATTATGGGAGTTTCAGACACCACACAAGTCATTGGTCTCTCTGGAATAATTTCATGTTCTGCTGCTATTACTGTAGACTCTACAGGTGTTGATGTAACTGAAGATTCTGGGTCTAGCAATGGTTCTGGAACAGTCACGGCAGCCTCTGATGCTAACACTGAGGGATCTGTTGCTGACACTGAATAATTAGCAGGCAAGGCTGAAGACTCTGAAATCTCACTTTGACTCACAGGAGGTTCAGGCTGTGATACAGATTCTTCAGGAGGTAATGATGGCACCTCTGTAGGCCAGGTATTTTCAGCTGTTAATGCCGATTGCTCAGTGGGTAATGCTGGACCCTCTGGTGGCTCCTCAGGAGGCAACGGTGGTGTCATTGGTGGCTCCTCAGGTGGCAATGGTGGCATTGTTGGGGGCTCTTCAGGAGGCAAAGGTGGCACCATATATGCCTCTGTGTATGTATCAGTGTAAGAATCAGTGTAATCACCAGCCATAGACATCATTGAACGATCAGCAGTATAAGATGACATCATAGATCGGTCAGCTGCAGAGTACGATGACATCATAGACCGGTCAGCAGCAGAGTATGACGACATCATAGACCGGTCAGCACCCATGGACATCATAGATCGATCAGCCATTGGGGACATCATGGAGCGCTCATAAGCTGACATCATGGAGCGCTCATAGGCTGACATCATAGAACGCTCGGCCATAGGGGACATCATAGACCGCTCGTAGGCTGACATCATAGAGCGCTCATAAGCTGACATCATAGAGCGCTCAGCCATAGGGGACATCATAGACCGCTCATAAGACATCATAGAGCGTTCATAAGATGACATCATGGAACGTTCTGCAGCATAGGACATCATCATAGAACGTCTAGATGCTAACATCAGGGGTCTAGGTGCTAACCTGTATGGCCTGGGTGCTATTCTATAGGACCTAGGTGCTATCCTATAGGGTCTAGGTGACATCCTATAGGGATCAGGAGTTAGTCTGTAGGGATCATGGCCTAATCTGTAAGGGTCCTGTCCTAACCTATAGGCATCATGACCTAATCTATAGGGGTCATGACCCAACCTATAAGGATCCTGAGCTAACCTGTAAGGATCCTGAGCTAACCTATAGGGATCAGGAGATTTTGAACCCAACATAGAATCTTGGGTACTAGATGCTAACATCTGGGCATCCATTGTACCAGACGCTAACATCTGAGCATCCATGGTGCCAGAAGCTAACATTTGAGAGTCCATAGTGCCAGATGCTAACATCTGGGAATCCATAGAGCTACTTGCTAACATCTGGGAGTCCATGGTGCTGCTTGCTAACATCTGGGAGTCCATGGTGCTGGTTGCTAGCATCTGGGAGTCCATGGAGCTGGTTGCTAACATCTGGGAATCCATGGAGCTGGTAGCTAACATCTGGGAATCCATGGAGCTGGTCGCTAACATCTGGGAGTCCATGGAACTGGTTGCTAACATCTGGGAGTCCATAGTGCTAGTTGCTAACATCTGGGAGTCCATGGAACTGGTTGCTAACATCTGGGAGTCCATGGAGCTGGTAGCTAACATCTGGGAGTCCATGGTGCTAGAGGCTAACATCTGGGAGTCCATGGTGTTGGACGCTAGCATCTGGGAGTCCATGGTGTTGGAGGCTAGCATTTGGGAGTCCAAAGTGTTGGATGCTAACATATGGGTCTCCATGGTGTTAGAAGCTAACATATGGGACTCTTGGGCCATCAAGGGATCCACTCCTACTGTTACAGAAGTCTCCCCCACTAATGTAGTAGGCAGCTCCTGTGCTACCGTATTATAGGATTCCAGCGCTGTCGTCGAGGGCACCTCCAGGGACTGCGACACGGTCATCGTTGACAGCTCCGATGTTGTCACCACAGACTGAACAGAGATCTCCAGCGCCACAGTTGCCACAGGTTGCCCAGGCAACTCTGGCGCCCCAGGCTGCCCAGGCAACTCTAGCACCCCTGTTGCCAGAGGCTGCCCCAAAAGCTCCAGTGCTCCAGCTGCCCCAGACTGCCCCGAGAACTCCAGTGCCCCAGTTGCCATGAGCTGCCCAGGCAACTCCAGTGCCCCAGTTGCCACAGGCTGCCCTGACAACTCTAGTGCCCTAGTTGCCGAAGGCAGCCCTGGCAACTCTGGCACCCCAGTCACCGAAGGCTGCCCCGGCAACTCCAGCGCTGTTGTTGCCACTGGCTGTCCTGGCAACTCCAGCACCATCGTTGCCTCAGGCTGCCCCAGCAACTCCGTTGCCGTTGTCACCTCAGGATGCCCAGGATGTTCCACCGTTGTCATCCCCACAGGCTGCTCCAGCTCTGTCGTCGTCACAGGTTGTTCGGTCAACTCCATTGCTACTGTTACCGCAGGCTGCTCTGGCAACTCTACTGTTGCTGTCACCATAGGCAGCCCTGGCAACTCCTGTGCCATCACAGGTGGCTCTGGCACCTCCTGTGGTGGCTCCAACCCCATAGATGGTGCTGGAAGCCCTGGCAATTCCTGTGACAACTGTTGCACTGGTGTCACAGAGGGCCCCAGCAACTCAGGCACTGCTGTGGCCGGGGGCCCTGGCAACTCAGGCACTGGGGTAGAAAGGGGCCCTGGCAACTCGGACACCGGAGTAGCAGAGGGCCCAGGTAACTCCAGTACTGGAGTCACAGAGGGCCCCTGCAACTCCAGCATGGAGGTCGCAGGTGGCCCCGGCAACTCCATCGCTGAGGCCACCGACGACTCCGGCAGCTCCAACGCTGTGGTCTTAGGTAGCTCCAGCAACTCCTGTGGTCTTGTCTTAGATGAATCTGCAATCTCCGGTGGTACTTCTACAGGCTGCTCTGGCAATCTTTGCGCTTCAGTTGCAGATGACTCTGGAAAATCCATTGTTGTTGATGTGCTTGGTTCAGGGTACACCTCAGTAGGTGTCTCTGATGATACCACAAGGGTTTCTGATGGCTCTAATAGTTTAGCTACTGGGGGCTCTACCAACATGATCTTTGATGGCTCTGGAGATGTGCTCTCCAAAGATTTCAGCACAGACTTCATTTGATACTCCGACATTGTTACAACTGGCTCAGATGACTTAAGCACCACTGTTGTAGTAGACACTGGTGCTGTTGCAGAGGAATCCAGGATCTTTGTCACGGATGGTTCCAGCATTACTGTCACAGACTGCTCTGAGATTACTGATGTAGATGCAACTGACAGTTCTGTAGTTTTTGCAGCTGACTTCAGAGTTTCTAAGATCTGTGGCTCTGATACCTGCATTGATACTACAGGTGGTTCTAGCACAACTGCAGGGGATTCACTAGTCTCAGATGGGACAAATGGTCTCATAGGATGCTCCAGTGCCATCGCTGGAGATTCAGAATCAACCTTTAAAAAGGAATCAGACTCTAAATCTATGTTCCCATCATGATGAGATTTCAGCTTTGACTCAGATTCTTCTGGCTGTCTTTTATACTTTTTTTCCTTTTCTTTCTTCTTTTTCTTCTTTTTGTTTTTGTGCTTTTTATGCTTCTTTGACTTTTTGGTGGGAATTTCATCAGTAGGATCTGTTTGTACAGATACACATCTACTTTTTCTGGAGGCCTCTTTCATGTCTGAAAGTAACAAATTAATTGTCAGTCTCCAAAGGAGATTTACATAACATATAAACTTTTACTTACATTTTATGTTAACACAACATAGTATAATACCTCTTGTTAAATGAAAAGTTACCAAATAAACTACATAAACTACAAATAAACTACTAATAAACTATTTTTCACAATCCATTTAAACGGAAGGTTGCCACTTTTCCAATATGTCTTTCTATAGCTAAAGCCTAGGTTAAAAATACGGTTTACCACCAAAACTTATTAATAATTATATTAAGATATATTTTACCTAATTTTATTAAAATGATTTCCTCCAGCTCTGAAATTGCAGCAAACCAACTTTAAACTACATTATTAATCAACATATCTCACATTGTTAGTTGTCACAATTTCTATTAAAAATACATTAAATAATTTTTGCGATTCCTGTATTAAACCCTTTAAATAGAAAGAAACATGACACTGGCTCTGGAACAGAACTGCCTGCGTTTAGATCCACCACTTACTAGATGAACAGCCTTAGCCAAATTACTGACACACTTTACCTTCCAGACTCAGAAGATGAAATGAGTTAAAAAATGAAAAATCTATCAAACAATGCCTAATACATAGTAAGCTTTTAGCAAAGGCTAGTGAACAGCTTTTAGGTAGTATAAAAGCATATAATATAGCTGAACAACAAAAAGCATCAATAAAGACTTCAAGTTTTATCTTATCATACCTACTCTAAACCTACTAAGAAATAATTTCTAAAATGTTTCTCTTTATAAAACAACAAAATGATTTGGGGGAGGAAATTCTTACATGTAACTTAGTAACATTTCCAAATGCATTTCCTAAAAAAATAGTTTATATTCCCCTTTACAAGCAGACAGAATTTTCTCTAATGCCAACATCAAATTATATAAATCTTAGGAATCCTAGAAAAAACTGATCAGAAATCTCAGCCATTAAAATTATGGAAAAAATAAACCAACACACCACCAGACACATTCCAAAACAAAACTAATAAATTTCTATTATTTTGTTTCATAGTAACAAATTTAGCTACGTTAAACTTCAATGAAGAAAACATTAGATTGTTCTGTGCTTTTTAAATCACTCTATGAATGAAAGAAAACACAAATCTAATTCCAATACTAAGTGAAGATAGTAACTATTATCTCTGTAACTAATCATAAATACTTCATTTCTCAACATCAAGCATTTAATTCCAAAAAAATTAAATATGCAAGCAACAATTCTCCTCCATTCATTACGCTTTTAAGTGGGGATGAATGAAAAAACAAGACAACCTCTAGGCTTGGGCTTTAAACTAAAACCTCTCAGGGTATGTTTTTAAAATCACTAGATATGGTCCAGGCTAATATACCTTCCAAAACTGACATTAACACAGTTGTCTGATGAAAAGTCACATTCAAATTCCTGATAGTGAGAAACTGAATCAAAACAAAATCAAATAAAGATAAAAGTTATAGTTTACCAACAGAGTAAACAAGTACATCACTGTTCCTATTTCAGTACAATTAGACAAGATGTCCCAAAAGTCATCCCTGAATGAGAAAACTGTCCCATTTTCCTTATGTATGGTGACTTTTGGGACACCCTCTATTTTTGAAGCAGAATTTAAACAAGACAGTCTTCAGTGAATCATTGAACAAAAACTTAAATTTACTGAAATTTTAGATTTACTGAAATACACGTCAATCAAAAAATAATTATCAATCTTCAAATTTAAAGAAAAGTCATAAAGCTTTGAGACAACTCATTATTTCCAACTTACCTGGCTTACATCGTAGTTCAGTATCTAAGACCCCAGAAAGTACTTCCTCTATCTTCTGTACTATTTCTTCATTTGGCAGGCTCCTGGCAGAGGCAGCTGCATCACCCGCTTGGTTTCCTTCAATGGGTGTATTTGTTTCGCCATTCAGCTGGCCTTCATTCCTTCCACTTAACATGAAAAGTTATCAAACTTCATTAATATCTTATCACACCACACAATAAATCAACAAATTACTATTAATAACTCAATTAAGATAATCATGTATTGTACTGTACCTTCCAGACATTTCACCCTTTTCCTATTTTAAATATTTGCTACTAACAATGCTTCCTTAACATTACTTATACTCAGAATATTTTCATCTTTACATAATTGCTTAAAAGTTTTCAGAACTATAAAAGATAAGTCTTTAAAACAGGTTTCTAAATACATCCTTTTTAAAATTAAATAAATTCAGAAATCTGACTTGAGGCTTTTGGTTACCTATACGCTGTTATTTCTCGCAGGCAAGAAAAAAATAAGAACTCAATTACAAATCCAAAGCAAAATTTATTACTAACATTATGGTAGAAATCATGGCCACAATAAAGCCACACCTGTGAGAAAATCACTATCATCATCTAAAGTTATCAAGAAACACAAAAGTTAGCTAACAGGCACAAAGTAAAAAGGGTAACTTGTAACTTCTGTTCAGGTTACTAAAATGCTATAAAGTTTTAAAAGAAAAATATATAAATTTTACCAAATTATCAAAAATCTTTGCATTAAGAAATTTCTGGTGTTCAAGAAACCTCACTAAAACACTAAAAGGGTGGATGGGCAGGTAATACATTTTCAGTTCATGAGGCCAAAAGAATCTTAACAGATAAGAACATGTCATTCACCTACTCATTTTTATTACTTTTGGAAACATTTGCAATTTCTACAACCATCCAAATTTATTTTAGCAAATGAAAACACATCAATTTTGCTGCTGGCCAGGTGAGGTGGCTTGGCCCCTGCACTCCTGGGAAGCCAATGCTTGAGCTCAAACCAGCCTAAGCAAGATTAAGACCCCTATCTCTACTAAAAACAGAAAAATTAGCCAGCTGTGGTGGCACACACCTGTAGTCTCAGCTACTTAGGAGGCTGAGGCAAGAAGATTGCTTGAGCCCAAGAGTTTGAAGTTGCTCTTGGCTAGGACACCAAGAAACTCTATCCTGGGGCAACAGAGTGAAACTCTTGTCTCAGAAAAAAAAAAAAGAAAGAAAAGAAATATTATGTTCCTATACTTCATAAGAGTCTGAATGATCAAACACAAAAAATTCACTAATTAAATGTTATTAAAGAACACTTGGTTTTCTAATATGATGAACCATATAATAATTAACATGTACTTATGAGTGTTGTGCTACATTTTGAAAAACTCATTTAATCCTTAAAAAACTTTAAGATCTGGCTCAGCGCCTATAGCTCAACCAGCTAAGGCGCCAGCCACGTACACCTAAGGTAGGGGGTTTGAATCCCCAGCCCGGACCCGCCAAAAACAACAATGAGGGCTGCAACCAAAAGATGGCCGGGCGTTGTGGCGGGCGCCTGTGGTCCCAGCTACTTGGGAGGCGGAGGCAGGAGACTCCCTTGAGCCCAGGAGTTGGAGGTTGCTGTGAGGTGTAATGCCACGGCACCCTACCCAGGGGGACAGCTTGAGGCTCTGTCTCAAAAAAAAAAAAAAAAAAAAACTTTAAGATCGGCTCCGCGACTGTGGCTCAAGTGGCTAAGGCGCCAGCCACATACACCGAAGGTGGCGGGTTCAAACCCAGCCCAGGCCCACCAAAACAACAATGACGGCTGCAACCAAAAAATAGCTGGGCATTGTGGCGGGCACCTATGGTCCCAGCTACTTGGGAGGCTGAGGTAGGAGACTCGCTTGAGCCCAGGAGTTGGAGGTTACTGTGAGCTGTGATGCCATGG
>NW_003852506.1:2286470-2289861 GCF_000181295.1 Otolemur garnettii
CAAACTATCAAAATATCCAGCAACATATTCCTGCAATGGAATTCCATGAAATCATGAGGAACACCCATTGAGACTGTGATAAACAAACTTCTTCACAGTATCAGGAGGAAAAAATGATCAATATAAAACAAGATGATCACATTTCACATAACATATAATAACTCATGGAAAATATTAAAAGACATTAAAACATCAGTGACTGGTGGGAGTTTTTTTCTTTTCTCCTTAGTTATGTTTTCCTAAATTCTCTACAATAAAACATTTTCTAAAAGAAAGTGTCTTTTTAAAAAGCTATATAAACAAAGCAAACACAATCACTTATTGCATATAACTATGCATTTAAAAGTTATCAGAAAAACTGCATTCCCTTAACTCTGGTCTCTTTTCATCCCACAACACTACCAATATCATAAAAATTTGGAAAACAATGCAGTGAGTAAATACATTCTGCATTTAAAAAACAACACATCCTGTAAAAATAATTATTCTACCAATACTATATCATCACTCAAATAATCCTACATCACTTTTAGGCCCTAAATTTACAACTGGTCTTTCAGCCGACTTTCAAATTCACGTACTGTTCTTGGTTTCAACTTTTAAAGTACAATTAGCAAACATAGGAACTCAGAGTATCTACGTTTCAAAGTTACCTTCCTACCTCTGTAGTTCAAAGAAATGAGTATCTCAAACAATGCAAAAAATATTTAAAGACAACGACCACTGAGCAACATGACCCATGGTATTTTCCTTTTTAAGCAACCATTTCTCTGCAAATCCCTTCCCCTTCAAATTTCGTGGAACGAAGGGCAATATATGTAAAGTCTACCGGCAACGGCAAGAATAATGTATAGATCAAATTTGTCAAATGGGACAGGGGTAGCAAGAAAAAAATTGATCCATAAAATCCACTTTCCACTGATATTAATTATTAGTATTGCAAAGTTCCCTTTCACTCTCGACTCTAGCATTTAGTCGGAGTAGTGAATAACATCTTGAGCTGTTTTAACTTAAATCTCTAATCTACTACAACGCTGCCTAGTGGAAACCACAGAATACTAAGGCCCAAATAATGTCATTAATGGATCCAAACCCTCCTGGCGATCTAAAGTTGGCAATAATAAACAGGATTTAAGATTACCCAAGAAACGGCCGTTAGAGACCCTTTCCGGTCATAGGCACTGGCCGGCGAAATCAGCGGAGGCGGAGAGGGGGAGGGGAAACGCGGCGGAGGAGGGGCTGAGCAAGAAACCAGGCCCGTCCCCGGTGGACAGCAAGGCCTACAAGTAGCTAAATGGCAATGGGGGCACCAGACGGGGGAGAACGATGAGCATCTTAACGCTGTTCTGAAGGAGAGTCTAGGGTTACCTCGGAAAAGGCGAAGTTCCTCCAGGGGAAAGGAAGGGAGCGGATGGGGGGGGGGGGGCCGGAAAATGGATCCCAGGCCCAGGCGGGGCCATAGCGGGGCCTGAGCCGAGGAACGACAGCGTCTCGGAAGAAAGGCGTCATGGAAGGCTAGATGGGGCCCTAACGGTCCGTTGGGAGCAGAAAAGTCTGGGAGGCGTTTACCTGGAAAGTTCCTGTTGAATTTCCCGGAATTTACTGACCACGAAAGACCTAAAAATCTGCTCGATGTTGGTCGCCATGGCGTCCGCTCCGTTCTCTCAACTCTTCCTCGCTAGTCCTCCAGGCTCCCAGCATGCCTCGGGAGGAGGCGCAGCGGCCAATTCCATCTCTTGCCTTCCTGATTGGCTCCTATGGGAACGCCCGGACCGGCACGTTCCACGGACGGGCCAATCAACGAGCATCGCCCCGCTTTCCTCGGCTGTTTCTGAGCGGCTGGGGTAGAGGTGCTGACGTTTGCGCGGCGCACGACTATGTCCGCCATGTTAGTGTCTGACGCAGGCGCCATTACAGGAGAAGTCTCTCTTGGGGTGACTGTTCACCTAAGTTGTCAGTCTCCAACGGTGTTTGGGTGCTGTAAGAGGCTTGCCATAGTGACTGACCACCTAAGATAAGAGGCCATGAAGAAAGGGAGCAAAACGGGCAACACGGTGTTTGATACAGGGCCTCCAAGTTTGCAGGAGGCGCCAAGTTCTGATTCGTCAGTGAGATGCATCTGAGAAAGAACTAACCAGACCACTTCCCCCCGCCCCAACGGTTGTTATCCCGTGTTTGTCATTGCAACCTGTAATCAGGTCTTTGTCCCCGCCCTCTTTGCAATAGGTCGGAGGTCCTAGTGCATTTTACTCTAGTCAAGAGCCAAGCGTGTCACGAGATTTGTCTCTAGTAGCTGGTCAGTTCTAACCCTCGTGAATAACACAATTTCTTAGCCGTGGTTTTAACATCATGGCGCTCCCATTCTCCACAGTTCAGGAGGTTCTCGAAAGAATGGTGGCGATACGTGGCACCGCACACTAATGTGTTACTTTATAAACGTTTCAAGGCTTCGGTGGCTTTGCTGGGGAGCGGTCTCAGGCCGCGCCCTAGGGCGGGAGGAATGGCCCAGGACTCCGGCCAATAGGGAGAGGGGCCTGCGGTGCGGTGGGCGGGGCGTCCGCGGATTCCCGCGGGGCCGACTTCCGGCGAGCGGACAGTAAGAGCGGCGTGGTGATCTGGCAGGTGCGTAACCCCTCTCAGCTTTTATGTAGAGTACCCTTAGATTTTGGTTGGGGCATTCAACATCTGGAACCGAGTGGAATTAATATGGAAACTGTAGGGACTGGTTTGACGGTCGAAATTTTCGTCTTATTTTTTAAGTGCGGTGCATAGGGGTTGGCCATGTGGCTTTCACTTTTTACTGTTGGATCTATCACTTTCCCTGATTGTAAGCTGTGCCTTTTTGTGTTTTTATGCTCTTTCAGGCTGTAACCCTAAACTAGTGTCCTTATTGTATTTTCTTGTGTCCCCATTGCCTCTGTTAGATTATTTGGCCCACTTTGTGGTTGGCTTCTCCTTTATTTTATTAAACAAATCTTTGGAAATGGCTGTACCTTACCTGGTTTTTTTTCTCCTTAATGTCACCCATTCAGATGACTGAGTGTCAAGGAAGTTACTTAAACCCCCCAAGGCCTCCCTGCTAGTATGGGCCAGGGTCTCCACCCCAAGCCAAAGCACTCTGACTCCGGAGCACAGGCTTCCCATCCTCACCTTATGTAGGTTCGTTCCTTCAGCCTGCTTAGTAATGCTATTTCTGTGATTCACTACTAAACAGAAAAATTTTGCTACGTTGCTGTTCTTATTCAAACCAAAGATGTAATGTTTGCTCTAGATGTATTTCAGGTAATAATACATTTCAAGGCTCAGTGCCTATAGCTCAACTGGCTAAGGCGCCAGCCACGTACACCTAAGGTGGCGGGTTCGAATCCCCAGCCCGGACCCGCCAAACAAC
>NW_003852506.1:2289885-2325234 GCF_000181295.1 Otolemur garnettii
GACGGCTGCAACCAAAAAATAGCCGGGCGTTGTGGCGGGCGCCTGTGGTCCCAGCTACTTGGGAGGCGGAGGCAAGAGACTCTCTTGAGCCCAGGAGTTGGAGGTTACTGTGAGCTGTAATGCCATGGCACTCTACCCAGGGGGACACCTTGAGGCTCTGTCTCAAAAAAATAATAATAATAATAATAATAATACATTTCAAGTAAAATGTGTTATCCGTTAAACTAAAGTAGTTTTTCTTTTAGACTGTAATTTAACAAGTTGTTTTTTCCCCCCTTCCTGTTACTAATGATCTTCTCAATTGTTAAAAGAAACTACATCAAGCCGGGCGTTGTGGCGGGCGCCTGTAGTCCCAGCTGCTTGGGAGGCTGAGGCGAGAGAATGGCTTAAGCCCAAGAGTTTGAGATTGCTGTGAGCTGTGACTTAACAGCACTTTACCCGGGGCGACAAAATAAGACTCTGTCTCAAAACAAACAACAACAAAAAAAGACAAGAAACTGCATCAGATGTCATTGCTGGAGTCCAAGTTCCACCGACTCTTAGCTAGGTGACCTCTTGCAAGTTATTTAATGTAAGAGGCCTCCTATTTCTTATGCATGAAGTTGATAGTAATAGTTATTACTATTACTACTCAGAATTATTGTAAAGGTTGCTTTAGTAGTTCATGAAAAGCATTTTAAAATAGCACCTGGCACACGGTAAGGGCTCAGAAAATGTTTTTTACCTTATCAGCTTTAATTTTTCTATGAATACGTAATGCTAGCACCTCACAGGAAATTATTAATTTCAGTTTTCTTTTTTCTATTACCAGTTTGCTTTCACACGTCAGTAAATGTATTTTGAAAATTAGTAAATCATTCTTTTCTTTTTTCTATTAAAGTAATTACTGACTTAAGAACCTACTTCTATCCCTTAAATCTCAATTTAGGTAAAAGCAATAACGTATAACCAGTTACAATTTACTATTGCTGAGTGCTAGAAATACTGTTATTTATAAATGTCATTTCAATTAATTCTTATATGTTAAAGTTTGATTTTTGCCTTCTCTATCAATTTTCCAACATACTGCACTATTTAAATCAGGAGTTAGCAAACTGTGGCCCACATGCCAAATTTTTCTGCCACGTGTCCACTAAGTAAGAATAGCTTTAAAAAAAAAAAGGAAGAAATAGTGTTTTTATGACACATGAGAATTATAGGTAATTCAAATTAAATTAGAGCATTCATACATAAAAGTTTTATTGAAATAGTCATGCTTACTTGTTACAAACCTATGATGGCTTCCTATTGCTTTAAGCACTGATACTCAAACAGTGATCTCTGGCTCACTGTCTGTTTATGTCAATTCAGACGTTTTTTATATTGACAGATTCATCCGTGTATGTATTATCTACTATTGTTTTCATTGGCTTCAATGGCAGAGTTAAGTAGGTGGGTTTATTTGTTTTGAGATAGAATCTGTTACCGGCTCGGCGCCTATAGCTCAACCGGCTAAGGCGCCAGCCACGTACACCTAAGGTGGCGGGTTCGAATCCCCAGCCCGGACCCGCCAAACAACAATGACGGCTGCAACCAAAAAAAAAAAATGGCCGGGCGTTGTGGCGGGCGCCTGTGGTCCCAGCTACTTGGGAGGCGGAGGCAGAGGCAGGAGACTCGCTTGAGCCCAGGAGTTGGAGGTTGCTGTGAGCTGTAATGCCACGGCACTCTGCCCAGGGGGACAGCTTGAGGCTCTGTCTCAAAAAAAAAAAAAAAAAAAAAATAGAATCTGTTACCCAGGCTAGAGTGCCATGGCCTCAGCCTAGCTCATAGCAACCTCAAACTCCTGGGCTCAAGCAGTCCTGTCTGAGCCTACCAAGTAGCTGAGATTATAGGAGGGTGCCACCATGATCAGCTAGCTAATTTTTCTATTTTTAGTAGAGGGAATGTCTCGCTATTGCTCAAGCTGGCTTCAAACTCCTGATATCAAGTGATACTTCTACATTGGCCTCCCAGAGGCTAGGAGGCATGAGCTACCACACCTGGCCAGAGTTGAGTAGTTTCAATAGAGACCATATAGCCTTCAAAAGCTAAAAATATTCATGGTCTGGCCCATTATAGATAAAGGTTATTTACCTCAGTCTTCAGTATTTATTTCAATATATGATGACTTTAAAGTCTTTTATCTATAAGAGCCCAGGGTTTAAAACCAGATATTTTAAATTGAGGGTCTCAATTTATAAAGCATCAGAATTTCATTTTTTCTCAACTAAAGTTTATGATTATAACTTCTAAAGCTGAAGCCCGAAGAAAGGAGATTATTCATGGAACATTATTTAATCAGATAAAACCATTTCACTCCTTTTTTTTTTTTTTTTTTTTGCTTGCAGTTTTTGGCCAGGGCTGGGCTTGAACCCACCACCTCTGGCATATGGAGCCGGCGCCCTGCCCTTGAGCCACAGGCGCCACCCATTTCACTCCTTAAGCTAACTTTCTAGGATAGTCAGCCTTTTTTTTAAAACACCTCTCTAACACTTAGGATTATAGTCATATATTGCTGAAATTATGATTTCCTGATTTTTCAAAAATGAATTGCTGGATGAAAATGTTGTTTGTATGAGTCCAAATGATTACTTAAATCATATTTAGAATTCATGATTTCTAAAGTATGCACATTCTAAACTGTGGTTTTCTTTCTGCAGGTCCCCCCCCCCTTTTGAATTTCTGCTTTACAGATAGCAATGACAGCCAGAGTACTTATAATTGGTAGTGGCGGAAGGGAACATACACTGGCCTGGAAGCTTGCACAGTCTCATCATGTCAAAGAAGTGTTGGTTGCCCCAGGAAATGCAGGCACTGCCTGCTCTGGAAAGACTTCAAATACTGGTAATCATGTTTTAAAGTAAGGAGTAACAGTTATTAACATGTTAGTGATAAACCATCAATGATATCTCTCTTTTATAATTATAATGATAGACTAATATTCAGTATGAATGCTTTCCTTAACCTTAAAATTTATGTGGTAATTAGAGTACTTGCCTATATTATACATTTAAGATACCTTATTATTGAGAATGTGATATTTCCTTATTTTTTTAAATCTTGTGAAATACATCCACTGAAAAAGCAGTGAGTGTCTAATGCAGTTGAAAACATGTTGGTACGTATTTTTGGAAGTGAAAAGTTGAACAGAACCAGCAAGTGTAAGTCTGACAATTCTAACTCCATAATAGACTTTAACCCTATAACTTTAGGTGGTTAAAATGAAAAAAATGATCATTTCATACACTATATTAAATTCTTTAGTGGCTTCCCACAGTGTGTAGAGTAAATTTTAAACTCCTTATTGTGCCTCACAAAGTCCTGTGTGCAATCTGTCTTCTGCCTGCTTTGCTAGCCTTATCTTTTATATCCTATTTTCTCTTTTCAATGTATTTTCTATGTGATGTCCTGCCAATTTCCTGGATAGCTGCCTTAAACTTTGTTTTGTTCATTCCCTCTTATGATTTGCTCCCAACTCTACATATTGGAACTTACATTTCACTTCTGCAATGAGGTCTTTCCTAAAGTTTCTGACTACAGCAAGTGTCCAACCACCATTTCATTTCTTTACCATCATGGGTTTTTTTCTTTTGTTTGTTTGTTTGTTTGTTTGTTTGAGACAGAGCCTCAAGCTGTCACCCTGGGTAGAGTGCTGTGGCATCACAGCTGACAGCAACCTCCCACTCCTGGGCTCATGCAATTCTCCTGTCTCTGCCTCCCAAGTAGCTGAGACTACAGGTGCCCGCTACAACGCCCAGCTATTTTTTGGTTGCAGCCATCATTGTTATTTGGCAGGCCCAGGCTGGATTCAAACCTGCCAACTCAGGTGTATATGGCTGGTGTATAGGCGAAACACCTATACGCCTCTGGCCAAAAAAGCCATTTGAGGGAGAGCAGTGAAAAGACTTTGTGCAGGCATACTTCTAAGAAACTGAGGCAGAATCCTATGTGGCCAGGTTAGTTGTGGACCTAATATGACCGAGGCTTTGGCTGGAATAGCATTTCCAGACTGTGTTAAGGAATTAAGGTTGACTTTATAAGGCCTATGAAAAAAGCCCTTTGGAAAACTGGCCAGATACCCATCAGTAACCTTTCCTGATCTGTGGTAAGTGACGAAGTTCGCTTGCTGCCTTACCTGCATGACCTCAGTTAGTATGTGTCAGTTCTTCTGGGAATGGTAATGTCATACAGGTATCTAATGGCACAGATGAAATCTGG
Organism: Otolemur garnettii; assembly: GCF_000181295.1. NCBI lineage: Eukaryota > Metazoa > Chordata > Mammalia > Primates > Galagidae > Otolemur > Otolemur garnettii. The sequence goes on from NW_003852506.1 coordinate 2,294,122, forward strand.
GCTCATGAAAGGCTTTTGAGAAGTCCGGCCTAAGAATTCCTTATAAAAGGAAAACCCCTTTTCCAGCAACGCCCCCCCCCCAACTTAAGGGCTACATGGGAGCAGAGGTTTGCACACAAATTCCCTGTATGCCCAAGAAGTTTCTCTATGCTTTGCTTAAAGATTCAAAGTAACTGCTTCCAAATGGCATGGTTAGTAGAATAGACATTCAAATCATCTCTTTCCCCTGTAGTCTTAGGCTTCATCAGATAAGATCAAAGAAAGTAACTGACAACAAGTTCTTCATTAAGTTATGTTAAACCGTGTTATGTTGAAAGGGTTATGCTTAAAGGTGTATGTTGGGTGGATTATCAGATTGCCAGGGAGGAGATACTTACAGGGCGGTGGTCATAAGATGTTTAAATGGATTAATGAAGTCATTGATGGCCAATGCACATGTGCAGAGGGATTGTAATAAATGGATTAATGAGGTCATTGCTGTATAGTGCGCATGCACAAGATTGCCTATACAAACCAACAGCAAATAAAGCTCTACACTTTGCCTGAGCGAGCAGATGGTCACCTTTATTTAAAACACAATTTCAATAAGCGTGCTTATTCTTCAGGACATCGCTTTTCCGTGAGACCCTTATGGCAACGCTGGCGCCTTAGCCACTTGAGCCACAGGCGCTCAACCTACCATCATGTTTTACCATCTGTATTTAATTTTTATTTTTCTGTTGTCTATCTCCCATCTTCCTCTCCCGCACTAGAATATAAGCTCTAGAATGTAAGGTTTGTGAGGGCAAGGAACTCTTGGGTCTCGTGTACACAGTGCTTAATTCCCTACGTGGCACATAATATTTATGGAAAAACATACACCTAACAAGTCTAAAACCGGGAGGAGATAGATGTATGTTGCAAGGCCAAAAATAATAAGAAAGGGACAAATTAGAAAATACCTGTTGTCTTGGAATCTTTAGCTTTAGAGATGTGATACTGTATCTGTTTATTGAACAACTGATGCATACTAACTGAGGTCATGAAGGTAAGGCCATAAAAATCTCTTAAGTACCATTTGAAGCAACTTTACTACCCTTTCTGGACATAAACCATATACAATAATACCCTCCTATACATGATTTCAGTTACTAACAGCCAACTGTAGTCTAAAAATATTTAAATGGAAAGTTCCAGAAATAACTCATAAGTTTTAAATTGCATACCATCTGAGTTTCATGATAAAACTCATACCATCCCACCTAGGACACAAATCATTCCTTTGTCCAGTGTATCCATACTGTATAGGCTATCCACCCATTAGTCACTTAGTAGTCCTCTCTGTTACCAAATTAACTGTCATGGTATATCATTGCTTATGTTTAATTAACCCTTCTTGTAGTTTATAAGCACAAGAGTAGTGATACTGACATACAGTTATAACTGTTCTATTAATCTCTTACTATTCCTAATTTATTGATTAAACATTATCACAGGTATGCTTATATAGGGAAAAACATAACATATATAGGGTTTAGTACTATCTTGTGGATTCAGGGCATCCAGTGGGAATTTTGAAACATTTCGCCTGAGGATAAGGAGGCACTCCTGTACATGACAAATATCACATCTTGTAGGTAAGGTGGCTCAGTCCTGTAATCCTAGCACTCTGAGAGGCTAAGGCCGGTGGATTGCCTGAGCAAGAGTGAGACCTTGTCTCTACTAAAAAAATAGAAAAACCAGCCAGGCATTGTGGCGGGCACCAGTAGTCCCAACTACTCAGGAGGCTGAGACAAGATCACTTGAGCCCAAGAGTTTGAGGTTGCTGTGAGCTATGACTCCATAGCACTCAACCCAAGGTGACTAAGTGAGACTGTCTCAAATAAATGAATGAATGAATGAAGTCACTGTTCAGTTCTTAAACAGCTCTACCTCAAAAAGGCCCTTACCAGCTCAACCAGAAATAGCCTCTCAATTCATGTCCTATGAAGTTTGCTTATTTTTTTCATATTTGCTATCTTTTGTTTGTATATTTATTATCCAACATTCCCAGGGTGGATTATAAGCGTCCTAAATGTAGGAGCCCTGTTTGTATTAACATCTCAATGCTAGTTCCTAGGACTACACTGAGCACAGAGTAGGTTTTCAATAAATTTTGAATGAATGACATTAAGAGACTGGTTTCTGAATGTATCTTTGTTGTGCTTTTGGTTTGTTATATAGGTAACACTGGTGACATGAACACCATTATTGAGAAGGTACTTTCTGGTCCTTTGGGGAGCTTACTCATATTTTCCTCTGACTGGCTATAGTGATAGCAAAGAACTAAGCTTTGTTGGTTAGCCAAATACACTTTACTCTGAATTTCATATAATGAAACTATTATCTGTACCAATAAAAGAAAATCGACAGTTAATAGGAATACTAAAATAAAAGCAAAACATTTAATTAAATATAATGTTGTTGTAAATGTAGTGTACTTGGGGATTGTTTTTCTCTTCACAGCCATCTCAATCAATGACCATACTGCCCTTGCTCAGTTCTGCAAAGATGAGAAAATTGAATTTGTAGTTGTTGGGCCAGAAGCACCTCTGGCTACCGGTAAGGTTCATTTCTTTTTATTGTTAACAGTATATTCCGTGCCAGAAGGAGTTTAGGGATCATCCCAATTCAATTCATTTTACAAATAAGGCCTTGCAACAATATATTATATTGAGCAAAGAGCTTTTACCTTGTTGAAATTTAGGGATTCTAGGTTTTTTCTCCCCCAATATCAGTTGTGTGATGAGTTAGAGATGAAATTAGCAACCATGGGAAACAATTTATACGTATTTATTCTGCTCTATGGTGTTGTCTGTTCAACAGTTCGTATATTCAGGTATACCAGATTTAAATTTAAATAACATGAGTAGTATTTTTTTAATACAGTAGATAATGTTAAAAACTTACTATCCTCTGCGAGCAGTTATCTGCCTGGTGTAAATGTAGATATAGTCTAATGCTGATTTGCTTTAAATCTGAAAATCCTCCAACGAGACCTTGATTCACCTGAGGCTACTGTTTGCATCAATAGGAATTGTTGGGAATCTGGCATCTGCAGGAGTGCGATGCTTTGGCCCCACAGCAGAAGCAGCTCAGTTAGAGTCCAGTAAAAGGTTTGCCAAAGAGTTTATGGACCGACATGGAATCCCAACTGCACAATGGAAAGCTTTCACCAAACCTGAAGAGGCCTGCAGCTTCATTATGAAGTAAGTGAAAATCCGCCTATGAAGGGCTGTTGTTTTCAACATGAGATTAAAATGTCCAGATCAGTTTTATTTTGAAAACATAATTTTAGGTTCAAAGGTTATAGTAAGATAATTATAGGGGAAAAATTTTTTTTTATTCTCAATAAATAGTCTATGTTTTCCCAGTACCAAAATAAAGTGATATTTCAGTGTACATTTAGGTTATATGATCTTGTGTCCTTGCAATGGATAAATTGTTTAATATTTATTACTAAACATGGCCAGGTGAGGTGGCTCATGCCTGTAATCCTAGCACTCTGGGGAGGCTGAGGTAGGTAGATTGCTTGAGCTCCCAAGTTTGAGACAAGCATGAACAAAGGCAAGACCCCGTCTCTACTAAAAATAGAAATACTGAGGCAAGAATACTACTTGAGCTCCAGAGTTGGAGGCTGCTGTGAGCTAGGATACCCTGTTACTCTCCCCAGGGTTACAGCTTGAGACTCTTGTCTCAAAAAAAGCAAATAAATATTTATTACTGAATAGTTTCTAGGGAAGAAATACACTTGGTAGAACAGTTGTGCTCTCTTTTCACAGAGAAATTGGCAAACACAGTTGCACATTACAACATAATACTGATTTTTGTCAAAAGTAATTAGAGTGAGGAATCATCATGTGGTTATCTGTCACCACTAGTCTAATTCTAAATCTTAAAATCCTTTATTGTCTATTATATGGAAAACATGAAGCAGTTAATGAATGATGGGTTTTTTTTTTTTTTTGAGACAGAGCCTCACTTTATCACCCTCAGTGGAGTACTGTGGCATCATAGCTCACAGCAACCTGAAACTCCTAGACTCAAGTGATCCTCTTGCCTCAGCCTCCTAAGGAGCTGGGACTGAAGGCACCTGCCACAATGCTCGGCTACTACCAGTATTTTAGAGCAGGGTCTTGCTCTGACTCAGGCTGGTCTCGAACCCTTGAGCTCAGGCAGCCTACCCTCCTCAGCCTCCCAGAGTGTTAGGATTATATGGGTGTGAGCCACAGCACCCAGCCAATGGCTTTGACCTTTTCCTTGACACTCTTTCCTGCTAGTTGGATCCATTTCATTCTTTATCCTACAGGGTTTCTTAGGCACAGAACATTATTATTTCTTAGTAGTCAGATAGCTTTTTGAAGTAACAGTTTTGTTACTTACTTTGGGTAAGTCTCCTTCCAGATCCCTAGTATCACTGCATGTTTTTTTTTTCTTTGAGACAGATTCTCACTATGTCATCCTCAGTAGATTGCCATGGTGTCACAACTCATAGCAACCTCAAACTCTTGGGCTTAAGCGATTCTCTTACCTTAGCCTCCCAAGGAGCTAGTACTACAGGTGCCCACCAAAATGCCTGTCTAGTCTTTGGTTGCAGTCGTCCTTGTTTAGCAGGCTCAGGCTGGGCTCAAACCCACCGGCCTTGGTTTTTGTGGCCGGCATCTTACTCACTAAGCTATGGGCACCGAGTCATGATTTCTTATATGTACTTCCAGAAATGGTCTGTCTCTGTGCTTGTATTGGACTTTTACAACAACATCTGTTTTATTGATAGTACAACTCACCACTTTATATCTTAAAGATTATTTCATATCTGCTCTGTACATCTGTTTATTCCAAAGATTTTGCCTATGTGATCTTATGATAAGTGAAAAGGAAATTGTACATACTATATGATTACAACTATAAAGGAATACATAGGGGAAAATTTGGGCAGGAAAGAAATCAAAATGGTGTTGGAATGATAAGTAATATGGTTTTTTGTTTTTTTAGTTGCTACAATAACATACTATTACAAAATCCCAAATTTTAAGATTTTGAGTTGTTAAGGATTTATGAGACATTGAAGATTTCTCTGTCTTTACAGTGCAAACTTCCCTGCTTTAGTTGTGAAGGCCAGTGGTCTTGCAGCTGGGAAAGGGGTGATTGTTGCAAAGAACAAAGAAGAGGCCTGCAAAGCTGTACAGGAGATCATGCAGGTAGGTGGATTCTTCTGAAAAAGTGAAGCTTTTTATTTACACTGGATAAATGGCTCTTTTAAGTTAACAAAAGTAGACTATAGCTATAGCTCAAGCAGCTAAGGTGCTAGCCATATACACCAGAGCTGGCAGGTTTGAATCCAGCCTGGGCCTACGAAACAAAAATATTAACAAAAGTATTCCTCAAGAAGAGGCAAACCTGGCTCGGCGCCTGTGGCTCAAGCAGCTAAGGCGCCAGCCACATACACCTAAGGTGGTGGGTTCGAATCCCCAGCCCGGGCCTGCCAAAGAACAATGATGGCTGCAACCAAAAAAAAAATGGCCGGGCGTTGTGGCGGGCGCCTGTGTTCCCAGCTACTTGGGAGGCTGAGGCAGGAGACCCACTTGAGCCCAGGAGTTGGAGGTTGCTATGAGCGTGATGCCATGGCACTCTACCCAGGGGGACAGCTTGAGGCTCTGTCTCAAAAAAAAAAAGAAGAGGCAAACCTATTTTGCAAATGCACCGGTAAGTTATTTTTCATAATATCTTTTTTTTTTTTAGAGAGAATCTCAAGCTGTTCTGGGTGGCAGCATAGCTTACAGCAACCTCCAACGCTGGGGCTCAGGTGATTCTCCTGCCTCAGTTTTTCCATTTTTAGTAGAGATAGGGGTTGGGCGGGAGGAGCTCACTTTTTGCTCAGGCTGGTCTCGAACGTGTGACCTCAAGCAATCTATCCACCTTGAGCTCTCAAAGTGCTAGGATTATAGGCATGAGCCCCGTGCCCAGCCCTATAATATCATATATTAAAATCCATCTCTGTAAAATGGTTATTACAGATCTACACTGATGACTAAACCATGATGCTATTCTTCTGACATCCTTCATTGTTTGCTACAGAAAGGTAGAAAATCCTTAGACTAAGGAGCATATAAATAAATTCTCTAACCATATCTGAGGATAAAAGTATTTGTCCCATGTATCCCGTATCTAAAAGAAGTAAAGCAATGAATTAGTATATGTTTTTTTGATCTATCTTGGTGGTTGTGGGGTTTCTACCCTCATAGAAATTACTTTGACTGGCTTGGTGCCCACAGCACAGTGCTTAGGGCACCGGCCACATACACCAGGGCTGGCGGGTTTGAACCGAGCCTCAGCCTACTAAACAAAAATGACAACAGAGCAGTGCCTGTGGTTCAGTGGTTAGGGCACTGGCCCCATATACCGACAGCAGGTTCAAACCCAGCCCCAGCCAGCTAAAACAGTAGTGGCAACTACAACAAAAATAGCTGGGTGTTGTGGCAAGCACCTGTAGTCCCAGCTACTCCAGAGGCTGAGGCAAGAGAATTGCTTAAGCCCAAGAGTTAGAGGTTGCTATGATCTGTGATACCATGGCACACCTGGGGCGACAGGGTAAGACTCTGTCTCAAAAAAAAAAAAAAATGACAACAACAACAAAAATAAATAGCTGGGCGTTGTGGCAGGCACCTATAGTCCAAGCTACTCAGGAGGCTGAGGCAAGGGAATTGCCTAAGCCCAGGAGTTGGAGGTTGCTAGAAATTACTTCCACAGTCATGCTTTAAGACAGTTGTCATAAACAAATACATATTTCCTTGAGTTTTTCAGAAAGGGAAAGAGAAATGACAGTACTCACATACTAGTTCATAATACAAATGGTCGACAATGAGAAAATTCAACTAATTAAATAGAAAACTTACCAAGCCTATTTTTTTTTAATCTACAATTAGGAGAAAGCTTTTGGAACAGCTGGAGAAACAATTGTCATTGAAGAACTTCTCGAAGGAGAAGAAGTATCTGTATGTATACTCATTTTTTCGGCTTTTATAAAAAGCTTTTATTTTGATTTGTATGTTGATTTATTCTGTTTGCTTTGTCTAAGAACATAAGGCCAACAATTACAAAGGAATCTGTATACATTCAGTATTGGGGAAATAAAAAAAATGCTGTTGACTTTTATTCATCACCAGAGGCGTTGGACTTAATCACATATTATGAAAATTCTGGATTGATTTGAGCATTCATAATTTTTCTTTCAAACAGTTTATTAGGCAATGACTTGTAGAATAAAGTCACCTTAAGTCAGATTTTAATGCCCTGATGCTTAAAATGGGGGAAAGTTTGAAATGTATTAGTTCAAGAAGAGCTTGGTTTTTTCCTAACCTACCTTAAAAATTATGAATTTTTCAGAAATTGAGTATATAATATCTTATACTTTTTGAAGTATATAGCTTGGGGTTATTTGATGTTTCGATTCTTTTTTTTCTTTCCAAAAAAATTTGTCCACAGAGTTGTGTATAATTTGCTTTAGTAAATTACCCTTTTTTTACTTTTATCACGTAACAAGTAAGACTATTGTGTATTCTCTACAGTGTCTGTGTTTCACTGATGGGAAGACTGTGGCTGCCATGCCCCCAGCGCAGGACCATAAGCGATTATTGGAGGGAGATGGTGGCCCCAACACTGGGGGAATGGGAGCCTATTGTCCAGCACCTCAGGTACTTTCCAGAGGTTCTGTTCGAGTCTTTTGGCAATTGTTTGGTCTTCTCAAAGAGCTGTCAGGTGATGGTTATCTATTTTGCTTTGGTTTTTATTTATTTCTATAAATTCCATTACAGATCAATTTGGTTTTTCTATGAAATGAAAAGTATCTCTACTGGTCTCTGAAACTAGCCTTATCTAAAAGCCTTTGAAGAACTGCCTAGGCTTGGTGGCTTATGCCTATGTTCCTAGATCTTTGGAAGGCAGAGGCGGGTAGATTGTTTGAGACCAGCCTGAGCAAGAGTGAGACCCTGTCTCTACTAAAAATGGAAAAACTGACTGGGTGTGGTGGCAGGTACCTGTAGTCCCAGCTACTTGGGAGAGGCTAAGTCTAGAGGATTGCTGGAACCCAGAAGTTTGAGGTTGCTCTGAGCTATGATGCCATAGTCCTCTACTCGTCAACAGAATAAGACTCTGTTTCTAAAAATCCTGTGGTGGCAGCACCTATAGCTCAGTGGGTAGGGCACTCACTGGCCACATACACCCAGGCTGGCAGGTTCAAACCAGCCTGGGCCAGCTAAATAACAATGACACCTGCAACAACAACCAAAAAAAATAGCCAGGCATTGTTCTGTCTCAAAAAAAAATAATAAACACCATGGCACACTGGTGTACCCTTGAGAAGGTCTTAGGTGTGCCTCGAAAATTGTTAAATATAAATTAAATTATTTTCAGAAGTTCAAAACAAGTAAACTTATTCTTTTTTTAATTGTTTTTTTTGTGTGTGGGTTGTTGTTGTTTTTATTTTATTTTTTTTTTTTTTTGAGGCACAGCCTCAGGCTGTCATCCTGAGTAGAGTGCATCCCAGCTCACAGCAACCTCCAACTCCTGAGCTTAAGCGATTCTCTTGCCTCAGACTCCCAAGTAGCTGGGACTACAGGCACCCGGCACAACACATGGCTAAATTTTGGTTGTAGTTGTCATTGTTTTTGGCAGGCCTGGGCTGGATTCAAACCCACCAGCTCTGGTGTATGTGGCTTGCGCCATAGCCAGTTGAACTACAGGCACCGAGTCTTTAATTCTCTCCCTGGTCCCCCAAGTCGTTAATTCTGTTTTTGATCAATATAATTTAAGTGTGCCGTGGAAGTTTAACTATAGGTTCAAGTGTGCTATGATATTTAATAAGGTTGAAAAATACTAGTCTGGACTCCACGTTGTAATTCTAGATTAGATGATTGTTGATAACTCTAGGCTAGAGTTATCTTTTATTCATCTTTGCATAACTTGTGTTTTCTGGACAGTTTTTATACAAAATCTGCATTGTTAGAGTAAATTAAGTAGGTTAGCACTCCAGAAAATCACCTGTTCTTTTTATTGATGATAGCATAATTGTTTGTGCTAATACACTGTAGTGCCCTTTACATATTTTTCTTGATCAAAAGATTAAGAATAAACCAAACTTTTGGGGGGAGTGGAGGACCCAGTCTTAGTATGTTGCCCTCAATAGAGTGCCATGGAGTCATAGCTCACAGCAATCTCAAACTCTTGGGCTTAAACGATTCTCTTACCTTACCCTCTTAAGTAGCTAGGATTGCCATCCCCACCACAATGCCCAGCTATTTTTTGTTGTTGTTGTAGTTGTCATTGTTGTTCAGCAGGCCTGGGCTGGGTTCAAACCCTCCAGCCCAGTTAAGGTGTATGTGGTTGGCACCCTAACCACTGAGCTACAGGCACTGAGCCCAAACTATTTTTTTTTTTTTTTTTGTAGAGACAGAGTCTCACTTTATCACCCTTGGTAGAATGCCCTGGCGTCACACAGCTCACAGCAACCTCCAACTCCTGGGCTTAGGCGATTCTCTTGCCTCAGCCTCATGAGTAGCTGGGACTATAGGCGCCCACCACAACGCCCAACTATTTTTTGTTGTTGTTGCAGTTCAGCCAGGGCCAAGTTTGAACCCGTCATACATGGAATATGGGGCCAGTGCCCTACTCACTGAGCCACAGGCACCGCCCCCTAAACTTCTTTTTTTTTTTTTTAGTTTACAAATGTTGGGACTACTGTTTGGTAATAGTGATTTACGATTAAGTTTATAAACTCAGATTCATAAGTATATAAGTTTATGAAACATGCATAGAGAATTCTGGGAGGATGCAAAGGAGACTCAGGGTGGGGAAGTACCTTTTTCATTTGTATTTACTTTTCAGAAAACTACTGTTTTTGCAAACATTTTTAAGGGCATATATTTTTGACAGTCATAGGCTAAAATACCTACTTGGTGGAGTCATTGTGAGGGTTGTAAAAGTTTAAATCCTGGCTGGGCACCTGTAGATCAAGCGGCTAAGGCACCAGCCACATACACCAGAACTGGAGGGTTTGAATCCAGCCTGGGCCTGCCAAACAACAATGACAACTACAACCAAAAAATGGCTAGGCATTTTTGGTGGGTGCCTGTAGTCCCAGCTACTTGGGAGGCTAAGGCAAGAGAATTGCTTAAACCCGGGAGTCGGAGGTTGCTGTGAGCTATGATGCTACAGCACTCTACTCAGGGGGACAGCTTGAGGCTCTATCTCAAAAAAAAAAAAGAAAGAAAGAAAGAAAGAAAAATTAGCTGGGCATTGTGGTAAGCAGCTGTATTCCCAGCTACTTAAGAGGCTGAGGCAAAAGGAAATCTTGAGCCCAAGAGTTTGAGAATGCTGTGAGCTATATGACACCCCAGCGATCTACCTAGGGTGACAGAGTGAGACTTTGTCTGGAGAAAAAAAAAATTTAAATCCTTCAAGTTTAAAATGCTCAGCCTGTCTCAGTAAAAAAAAATATTCTCATTGTCCTATATAATACTACTTATAAGATGATTTTTTAAGTGAAATATTTTTGTATGTTCCCCAGATTTCTAAGGATCTGTTACTAAAAATTAAAAATACGGTTCTTCAGAGGACAGTAGATGGGATGCAGCAGGAGGGTACTTCATATACAGGTAAGCACGTTCATATTATGGTCATTATCTATAGAGTAGCTTTCCACCTTTTTTTAATTTTATTTTCTTTAAAGGTGAGTTCTTGCTGTGTTGTTCAGGCTGGTCTTAAACACCTGGTCTTAAGCAGTCCTCCCACCTCCTTCCTGAATTACTGTGATTACAGGTGTGAGCCACTGCTCCCAACCTAGTTTTGATATAATTTCTCATTTTCTCTTTTCACCATGGCTTCATCGACTACTGTTGTAACGTTTATGATTTTTCCAAAATGTTCAGTGGTAGAGATTTTATAATGGTAGAGATTTTATGTGGTAGATTTTATAATCATAATACAGTGTTTTTTATAGGTTTCTTTTCTCTCTCATTATAGATTTTATAATCATAATATAGTGTTTTTATTATAGGTTTCTTTTCTCTCTCTCTCTCTCTCCCCTAATGCAGGTATTCTCTATGCCGGTATAATGCTGACCAAGGATGGCCCAAAAGTTCTTGAGTTCAATTGTCGTTTTGGTGATCCAGAGTGCCAAGTGGGTAACAATAATTAAAGATAATAAAATATTCCTTTTTGAAGATGTGTGTTATTTTAATCTCAGGGTTTATCAGCCCTGAAATACAGTAGAACCTCCATAGTTGACCATCTCCTTAAGTTGACCTAATTTTCCTAGACCAATCACATACCACATGTACAAATCAGTATAGTCGTCCTTGTTCCTTATTTTGACCAATTGTTACAGTTCCTTGAGTGGTCAACTTACAGAGGTTCTACCATAAGTACCTTTGGGAAATACATCCTAGTTCTGCTACTATCCCAATGAGTAAAATGCCTAAAGAAAACTAAAATTTATCTCAACTGCATGCTGATTATATTTTTCCAGGTAATCCTCCCACTTCTTAAAAGTGATCTTTATGAGTTGATTCAGTCTACCTTAGATGGCCTGCTCTGCACATCTCCACCTGTTTGGCTAGAAGACCGTACTGCCCTCACTGTTGTAATGGCAAGTAAAGGTTATCCTGGAGACTACATCAAGGGCATGGAGATAACAGGTGAATTTGGGGAACAGGAGGTTGATTATAGTGTGAAAAGTGACAGTGCCATACAGTGCCTCCCCCTTCCTATGCTAAGATCTTCTCTTCTCAAGGGTGTGCGCCCAGGATCTTAATATACCCACCTTGTTTATTAGATATGTATGTTCAGATATCCACAATTACTGTATTTAAAGAACCATCTGCTTCCCTTCTGGCATAAGGAAAACATAAGTGACCTAACCAGGTTTCCAGAGTATCACCCAGTGTGTCCTTTCAATTCTGCATCCCTGGAAGCAGAGTGATAATAGAGATCTGTGAGACTCAGAAGAACATTAGTGTAAACTACATCAATAAGATGCGTTTTATGATTTCTGAATGATTATAAATTGGTACAAACTTGTGTGGTTTGACACCCCCTCCCCCAATTACAATGCACCCTACAGTCATTTGGATGGCAGAATTCAGTTTCAAACACATATCCTTCTCTTTTCCTTTCCTCTTTACAGGAGGTGAAACCTCTAGTTAAGTTAAACAGTGTTGCAAATAAGTTCTGGTGCCATAGTCCAAAGAAAGACCTCCAGTAATTACTCCTGACCAGCCTCTCCCAGGACCCTAACAGTGTGTTTTATTGATTGCTTTTTGAAAATGAACAAAGGGCTCGGCTCCTGTGGCTCAAGCAGCTGAGGTGCCAGCCACATACACCTGAGCTGGCGGGTTCAAATCCAGCCTGAGCCTGCCAAACAGCAATGACGGCTGCAACCAAAAAATAGCTAGGCATTGTGGCGGGCGCCTGTGGTCCCAGCTACTTGGGAGGCCGAGGCAAGAGAATTGCCTAAGCCTCAGCTGGGGGTTGCTGTGAGCTGTGATGCCACGGCACTCTACCAAGGGCGGCAAAGTGAGATTCTGTCTCCAAAAAAAAAAAAAAATGAATATGTTTTATGGCTCAGCATCCATAGCTCAGTGAGTAAGGGTGCCAGCCACATACCCCAAGGCTGGCAGGTTCGAACCCAGCCCCAGCCAGTTAAACAACAATGACAACTGCAACTAAATGATAGCCGGGTGTTGTGGCCGGCGCCTGTAGTCTCAGTTGCTCAGGAGGCTGAGGCAAGAGAATTGCGTAAGCCCAAGAGTTTGAGGTTGCTGTGGGCTATGATGCCATGGCACTCTACCCAGGGCAACATAGACTGTCTCAAAAAAGAATGTTTTACTAGCACTCTGGGAAGCCGAAGCGGTTAGATTGCTTCAGCTCACAGGTTCAAGACCAGCCTCAGCTAGACCAAGCCCTCGTCTCTAAAAAGTAGCTGGGTGTAATGGTGGGCACCTGTAGTTCCTGCTACTTGGGAGGCTGAGACAAGAGAACTGCTCAGCAACAAAATGAGACTCTGTCTCAAGAAAAAAAAAAAGACTATGTCCTACATTGCAGTGATCTTAATTGGTTGTCTTAAAAGGAAGAAAGTGGCTTTACTTGAATGACTATGATAAAAATAAATTTCTTTAAAATAAAAGATAGGTGTGATCATATTCATTCATTAATGTTTGGGGATATATATATATATATATATAAAATTTCTTTTTTTTTGCAGTTTGGCCAGGGCTGGGTTCAAACTCAGCACCCTTGGCACATGAGGCCGGCACCCTACTCACTGAGCCACAGGCACTGCCCTAATTTTTTTTAAGTCTCAACCTTTTCAGGTCTTAGCTACTTCATTTTTCATGGAAACAGTTTTGTTTGTTTGTTTGTTTGTTTGTTTGTTTTGAGACAGAGCCTTAAGCTGTCCCCTTGGAGTAGAATGCTGTGGCATCACAGCTCACAGCAACCTCCAACTCCTGGGCTCAAGCGAGTCTCCTGCCTCAGCCTCCCAAGCAGCTGGGACCACAGGCCCCCACCACAACACCTGGCTATTTTTTGGTTGCAGCTGTTGTCACTGTTCAGCAGGCCCGGGCTGAACTCAAACCCGCCACCTTAGGTGTATGTGGCTGGCGCCCGAGCCACCCGAGCCACGGTGCCAAGCCAACAGTTCTTTTTATAATGAGATTTATGATAACTCAAGATTTTAGAAATATATTTGTCACCCTAAAAACAGAACAGCTCATTTTTAGAAGAAAGGGACTATTTACTATTATATTTTATTAATTCCTACCTGATAGGATTCTTTTTTTTTTTTATTTTAACACAGACTGCTTAAAAATTATATTTGACCTTGGAATACATTATTTTTTCATTAGGTTGTTATAAGGTCTGATTCCCTAGACACTAGCATCTATAACATTTTATTTTGGAATTCATCCCATGCTGGGCAGACCTGATTCATATCAGAACATCATCTACTACATTTGCTATTCTAGCGGCTGCTATATTTCTTCTTTTTTTATTGAATGGTGACTATGTACATTAATGCAATTCTGTGGTAGTGTGGTGTTTTCACATACAATTTGAACCATTTCCAACAAACTGGTTAACATAGCCTTCATGTCTTAGTTATTGTGTTAAAACGTTCATATTCTACTCTTAGAAAGATTTACTTATACCCTTGTAAGATAAACCACAGAAGTGATCCCTCCACCCATTCTCTCCTCCCTTCTCCCTCCCAGGATTCTTATATTTATTTATTTATTATTTTTTTTTTTTTTTTTGAGACGGAGCCTCAAGCTATCCCCCTGGGTAGAGTGCCATGGCATCATGCTCACAGCAACCTCCAACTCCTGGGCTCAAGCGAGTCTCCTGCCTCCGCCTCCCAAGTAGCTGGGACCACAGGCGCCCGCCACAACGCCTGGCCATTTTTTGGTTGCAGCCATCATTGTTGTTTGGCGGGTCCGGGCTGGGGATTCAAACCCGCCACCTTAGGTGTATGTGGCTGGCGCCTTAGCCGCTTGAGCCACAGGCACCGAGCCGGATTCTTATATTTAAATGAGATAAAGATGTAAAATTTTTTAAAAACCTTGTGGAAATCATGAATCACGTCAGTGTGATATATTGTTATTTTAAATTACATGTCAAGTCTGCTCTCTTACAGGGTTTCCTGAGGCTCAAGCTTTAGGACTAGAGGTGTTCCATGCAGGAACTAAGCTCAAAGATGGCAAAATAGTCACTAATGGGGGCAGAGTCCTTGCAGTAACAGCCATCCGGGAGAATCTCATATCAGCCCTTGAAGAAGCCAAGAAAGGACTAGCTGCTATAAAGTTTGAGGGAGCAATTTATAGGAATGATATTGGCTTTCGTGCCATAGCTTTCCTTCAGCAGCCCAGGTAAAATCTCTTACTGAGCTGGTTATAGCACTTTCATAATTGGCCTAAATGACTGTGTAGATTTCATTAACCCTGTCCTAAGTCATTCTGTATTTTCCGTCTATGAGGCTGATTTGAATCAAAACTGGTTACAGCAATATTCAAATTAAGTAGAAAAACTTTATAATAGCTTTTATTTGCAAAGGTTATCAGAATCACAGATGCATTAAGGGTGTTTGTTTCTTAAGTTATCAGTTAAAAATTGTTATATTTGAATCATAGTTTCTGGTTTTGTCAAAGTACTCGATATGGGAATATTGGTCATCTATCTTTATAGCTTGATTTAATTATGCTGTACATTTTTTGACACTATCATGTTATCACTGCATTTGTTATCTATTACTGAAATGTATTTTTGACCTCTTAATTGATTCATTTGTTGGTATGTACAACTATTCCCTTGTAAGAACAATAAACTTTTAGTTGTAGGTGTGGGTGTTTTGATTTTTTAAGAATATATTACATTTGCTGTTCATGAACTTTACCTATGGGTGATAACTATATTGTAGAACAATATGAGAAATTTTTAGCCATTTAATTCAAGCTATTCTGTTACTGAGAGGCAAATTTTTGAAGTTTTAACACTACAATGTTTTCCAAGAATCAAGACCATTCAAGTGTCATGCTAAAAAATTATTTTTCATTGTAAATGGCTGGATTCTGGCTGGTCTCAGCTCATGCCTGTAATCCTAGCACTCTGGGAGGCCAAGGCAGGTAGATCGCTTGAGCTCGGGAGTTGGAGACCAGCCTAGACAAGAGCAAGACCTGTCTCTAAAAAATAGCCAGGCATTGTGGAGGGCACCTGTAGTCCCAATTACTCAGGAGGCTTGGGCAAGAGAATCACTTCATCTCAAGAGTTTGAAGTTGCTGTGAGCTATGGCACCATGGCACGCTAGCCTGGGCAACAGAATGAAATTCTGTCTTAAAAAAGACAAGATTCCACTGAAATAAATTTATTTCAACAGACTGCCGTTTCAGTTCTGGTCTGAGTTCTTTAAAGATGAAGGAAATGAGATGCCACAATGTTAATTGCTGCCTGAGAAAAACTTTTTTGAACCAGTAGGACCTTCTTTTCTATCTGACAGTGACTCTATTTCAGTTGCCTACCAATGCTTCCAACTCTCATTTTTACCTGGTAGCTTGTTTTTAATAAAACTTTGCATATTTATTCATGTGTCCCTGCATCCTGGTAGGCCACAGTTCTCATTTTTGCAAGGCAAGACTACTGAATCAACAGGGTCATTTGTAGACTCGTTCTCTAAATGTACTGCTCCGAATTACTAGCCCTACATAGAAGGAAATAGTGCATTGAATATCATTAACTAGTTTTGCTTTTTTCATAGTGCTTGATCTTGTTTCTTACTGTCCTCAGTTATAAGGATAGTGATACAATTATTTATTTTTGCAGTACAAATTCAATTTGAATTGAAGTGCTTGCAGTCACAGGGCTTTGAGAGAGTAAGGTAGGAGAATTGCTTGAGGGCAAGAGTTTGAGACCAACCGAAGCAACATAGTGAGACCCCCATCTCTATCAAAAATATTAAAAAGATGGGAGTGGTGGTGTACACCTATAGTCCCAGCTACTCCAGAGGCTGAGGCAAGGAAGGTTGCTACATTGTAGGAGTTTGGAGCTGCAGTGAACTATATGACACTACTGCTCTCCAGTCTGGGTAACAGAGCGAGACTCTTGTCTTGGAAAAAAAAAAAGCCAAATAACTCAGTTTGGTTATTTAGGGATATCTGTATGCAGGTTTCATAACCCTGATTTTTACATTTTTTTACTTGGTTTTGGCACTCCTTCCCTGCTCATACTGAAATTGAACTAAGTAAGGTGGGAAAATATCAGTATATATCAAAGTAGAATAATGGTTGCCAGAGGCTTTGGGAGGAGAGAAGGGGGAGTTATTGTTTAATGGATACAGGATTTTAGTATTACAAGATGAGATATGGAGCTGGATGATGGTGATATGCATACAACATTATGAATGTATTTAATACTGCTGTAACTGTTCACTTAGAAAATAATTAAGAGGCCAAGCATGGTGGCTTATGCCTGTAATCCCAATACTATGGGAAGCTGAGGCAAGAGAATTGCTTGAGCCCAAGAGTTTAAGATTGCTGTGAGCTATGATGCCACAGCACTAAACCGAGGGCAACAAAATAACACTCTGTCTCAAAAATATATATATAATTAAGATGGTAAAATTTATTTTGTACACTTTACCATAATAAAAACATTAGAAAAAAACTCAGTCTATTTAGGAGCCTGTGAGAAGTATTTATAGAAGAAATAGGTGATTAAGTTAGAGCAGTAGTTCTCAATGGAGATAATGCCAATCAAATCAACGGGGAAGGTTGTTTAAACATTCCCATTCTCAGGGCCCGCCCTACACCAGTCAAATTATAATTTCTGTGAATGGGACCTAGGCATTGACTTAAAAAATTTCAAGCACCTTAGGGGATGTAAAAACCACTTGGGATGTCTGCTGCTTTAATTAATATTGTATGATTAAAATAATTTTGTTTGGCATTTAGGTAATTTTTTTTTTTTTTTAATTCATTAGGGGCCTAACTTACAAGGAATCTGGAGTAGACATTGCAGCAGGAAATAAGCTGGTCAAGAAAATTCAGCCATTAGCAAAAGCTACCTCTAGATCAGGTAAGTGATCCTATACTTTAATAATTCATTAACTTACACATGATGAATTGATTTGAGCTCCATTAACAGAGGAGAATTTTGCAAATCAGTGCCAGGTTACTATAAGTCTTGCACTATTTAAGCCAAACCCATAGTCTTCTTTCTCATCTCTAATATTAAGGAAAGCATTTCTTACATATGATGTTAAACTCAAAAGGATATGTGTGCTTCTTTAATGTTTAATTACTTTCTTGATCAATTCTTTGAGCATATGGTAGTCTCCCATTCTCAGGAACAGCATTTCTTTTAGCCATTCTTATGAAGAAATGGTGTTTATGTTTAAATAATTTTTGAAATGTAGCAAGTAATTTCCTTCCAATAGGCTGTGATGTTGACCTTGGAGGTTTTGCTGGTCTTTTTGATTTGAAAGCAGCTGGTTTCAAAGATCCAGTTCTGGCCTGTGGAACAGATGGTGTTGGAACTAAACTGAAGGTAATTAGACACATTTGTAAACAGAGGCCTGTTATAAAAAATAAAGAATTTACTGTATATCAAATATATGGTTTTCCTCCTTGACATACAGGAGCTAAAAAGAACCATACCAAGGGGCAGGGCCTGTGGCTCAGTGGGTAGGGCACCAGTCCCATATACCGAGGGTGGCAGGTTCAAACACAGGCTCAGCCAAACTGCAACAAAAAATAGCCAGGCATTGTGGCATGCACCTGTAGTCCCAGCTACTCGGGAGGCTAAGAGAATCACTTAAGCCCAAGAGCTGGAGGTTGATGTGAGCTGTAGCGTCTAGGCACTCTACTGAGGATGACAGAGTAAGACTCTGTCTTAAAAAAAAAAAAAAGAACTATACCAAGTAACCATGTAATATGGCAAAATGTCTGCAGATTTCTAAGAACAAATTATTGTTTATGTTATATTTGTATGCAAGGATGTTTTAAGGAATAAAAGAAAAAATAGTAGTTTGAGACCATGTAGCTTATCAGAATTTAGTGTCCTTTTGTCTTGAGGTATTAAGAGCTGCTGTTTGAAGTCAGTGGTATTGTTAGCCTCCATTGATAAATTCCCAACATAGAATTTGGTACTTATTCCCTAACGTAGATGTTTTTATCATTCTTCTATAGATTGCCCAGTTGTGCAATAAACATGATACCATTGGTCAAGATTTGGTTGCGATGTGTGTAAATGATATTCTGGCACAGGGAGCAGAGCCCCTCTTCTTCCTTGATTATTTTGCCTGTGGAAAACTTGACCTCAATACAGCTGAAGCTGTTGTTGCTGGAATTGCTAAAGCTTGTGGAAAAGCTGGATGTGCTCTCCTTGGTATGATCACCACCCATTGTAATCATGTCCTTTCTCTTACTCTGTTTTAGTTCTATAAATATGTTCAGTGCCAATACAGATAGGAAGATAGACTAGATCAGCAGTTCTCAACCTGTCAGTTGCAACCCCTTTGTAACAATGAAAATATATCGCAGGATTAGGAAGGTTGAGAACCAATGGACTAGATAGATAGTAAGTTGCAGCAAATAAAATATAGGTAAAACTACATGGACTGGATGCAGTGGCCTAAAATCCTAGCACTTTGGGAGGCCAAGGAGGGAAGATTGCTGAGGTCATGAATTTGAGAGAAATCTGAGGAAGAGCACAAAATAGAAAAATTAGCTGGGAGGCAGGAAGACCATTTAAGCCCAGGAATTTGAGGTTGCAGTGAGCTATGGTGATGCCACTGCATTCTAGCCAGGTGACGGAGCAAAACCACATCTCAGAAAAAAACTATGGGTGAATTAGACTTAAACTTAGATGCTGGTGCTGGATTTGTTCCTAGACCCATCCTCCTACATTGTCAGGAAGCCCTTACTATCTTTCTCCCCAGTCTTTGGCACCTTTTACATCCCATCTTTCCTTGGTAGTCTCAGCAGAGAGACAGATTGGAGAATCAGCAGGGTTATTTTTCCTTACTGTCCCTATGGTAGAGGCAGATGGGTTCATGGCATTCCAAATATTAACTAAAGCCAAATTTTGCCACAGAAGTGACAAAAGAATAAAATATACCCAGCTCTAAGAGAAGTATTGCTTAACTGTATGAGATTTTTGAGCAAAACAAATTTATAGGTTGAGAAAGGGACATTACTACCTCTTTCATATTGCCATTTCTGTAGACAAGTCTCAAAATCCAAAAATTGTCTTTCAACCACCATTTAGAACATAGTTTCTAATTTGGAGACTGCCTGCCTGTACCTTATGTCTTTACATGAAAGTATATACTGTGTTATACTTTTTAAGCCAAAGCATTTGGAGTTGGACAGTCCTGGGTAAAACAAACTTCTACCATCACCTGGAAAATGGATTATAAAGATCAAATATGCCTGGCATGGTGGCTGTGCCTGAGCTCACAAGTTGGAGACCAGCCTGAGCAAGAGTGAGACCCCACCTCTTAAAATAGTCAGGTGTCGTGGCCGGCACATGTAGTCCCAGCTACTGAGGAGGCTAGAGCAAGAGTGAGGTTGCTGTGAGCTATGATGCTATAGCACTCTACTAGGGACAACAAAGTGAGACCCTGTCTCAAAAAAAAAAAAAAAAAGGATCAAATATATATGAAAGCCTTTCTTTTTCTTTTCTTTATTGAGACAGAATCTCACTTTGTCACCCTCGTTAGAGTGCCATGGTGTCATAGCTTACAGCAACCTCAAACTCTTGGGCTTAGGCAATTCTCTTACCTCAGCCTCCCAAGTATCTGTGACAACAGGCGCCCACCACTATCCCCAGCTACATTTTTTTTGGTTTGTTTGTTTGTTTGTTTAGAAGACAGGTTCTCTCTCAGGTTGGTCTTGGAACTCCTGAGCTCAAGCAATCACCCACTTTGGCCTCCCAGAGTGCTAGGAATATAAGGGGTAAGCCACCGTACCTGGCCATATAAAAGCATTTCTGAAACTAAACTGCTATAGAAATGATGTTATATTCAACTGAGTATTCACCCCGTGAAAGTAGTGCTGTTTGGAGTCTATGTTCATACCTGTAGAGATACTACCTTATCTCAGTCTTTGTGGAAATTACTGCTATCTTCCCCTGATCACATTCTCAGTTGAAAATTATATTAGGGAATTAATAGATAATAGCTTACATTTTATTGAATGTTTATAGGATATGGCCAAAATATTATGTGATTTATTTGCATCTGCCTTACCCTACTAGGAGGCGAAACAGCAGAAATGCCTGATATGTATCCTCCTGGAGAGTACGACCTAGCTGGTTTTGCCGTTGGTGCCATGGAGCGAGATCAGCAACTCCCTCACCTGGAAAAAATCACTGAAGGGGATGTTATTGTTGGAATAGCTTCATCTGGTCTTCATAGTAATGGATTTAGCCTTGTGAGGAAAATTGTGGCAAAATCTTCCCTCCAGTACTCCTCTTCGGCACCTGATGGTTGTGGCAACCAGACTTTAGGTGAGCTCATTCAGCTTTAAACTATCCTGCTTGGAAATGTCTGAGCAACCACTTAGTGAGTTTAGTCTCTCATTACTTAAAGCAAGAATGGAATGAAGTACATTGTGCTGTGATTCTGCTACTTGGACATTATAGAACTGGTGTGTGTCAGAGTGGTCTTTTTATGTTTTCATTTTATATTCATAGGCTAAGTTTTTGCTTTTCTCTCCAATATATAGGAGACTTACTTCTAACTCCAACAAGAATCTACAGCCGTTCACTGTTACCTATCCTACGTTCAGGACACGTCAAAGCCTTTGCCCATATTACTGGTGGTGGATTGCTAGAAAATATTCCCAGAGTCCTCCCTCAGCAATTTGGAGTTGATTTAGGTAAGATCTCTAAAAGTGCTGCCTGTGGCTCAGTGAGTAGGGCGCCAGCCCATATACCCAGGGTGGCAGGTTCGAACCCCGCCCTGGCCAAATTGCAACAAAAAAATAGCCATACATTGTGGTGGGCACCTGTAGTCCCAGCTACTCAGGAGGCTGAGGCAAGAGAATCGCCTAAGCCCAAGAGCTGGAGGTTGCTGTGAGCTGTGACGCCATGGCACTCTATTGAGGATGACAGACTCTGAGAGTGAGACTCTGTCTTTAGAGAAAAAAAAAAATAAAGATCACTAAAAGGAACTTTTCTTCAGAAAATTGTTAAGGGAAAAAACATTGTGTGAGAAAACTATGGGTAGTTGGTACACATATGATCATACATGGAAAATTCTTAATTTTGGCAGGTTTTAGGGGGAAATAAGTTGCTTTTCTTTTTTGCTTCACTGTCTACATTTATATGGCATAAAATATTCTCATGTAATGGGCCTTCATAAAGATGAAGTGCTATAAGCAGATCATCCAAGCAGTTGGTAACTTCAGGCTCTATCAAAATGGAACCCTACATGCCTAAGAAAGGAAATAGTAGCTATTTAGCAGTCCACATAGGAGATAAAAGGCTTTGAGAAGGGAGACAAATTAGAGAATCATCTTATGCTTAGAAGAAAAAAGAAGTCTCAGTTTCTAGTTAAGCAGGTGAGTAGATGGTAATATCAGTGACACAGAAGGGAGAGTAGATTTGGCATAAAAGAGAGAATACTTTGTTCTTTTTAATCTGTAATATGTTTATTCCAAGGTGACTGGGCACAAGTTGAAATCAGGGTAAAGATAAGTTGAGCTGTGGTATGCACATAGAATGGTTATAGCCCAGAGAACTGAGTGGGGCCACCAAACAGTTATTCCTGGAGGTCGAATGACTAAGGGGACAATCGGAGTGGTGAGGGATAAACCATGTGAAAATATCATCATCAAAGATTGATGGCAATCTAATCCAGGCAATATTTTAACATGATATGGGTCAGCCATGTCAGGTGCAACACAGAGAGCTGAGATAAGGACCAGAAAGAGGCCTATATATTTCAGATTTAGATTTAAAAGCATCTTGCTAAACATAGATGCCACCCACCAGATTATTGTTGTGGCGGGGAAGTGAGTGGTGGAGATTGGTGTTTCAAGAAACTTACTGGTAAAAAGAAGGGGGAATGATTTTACGCGTGTGGTAAAAGTGATGGACAGGATTTTCCCTCCCTGTTTTTATAAAATAAAGAAATAAAGTCAGAGAACCGGTTCCACCTATCATAATTAACAAATACGCATTGGTTTAAAGGGAGAGAAATGGAGGAAATTCATGTAAAATCAATTTCCAATAAAGTATTAAGTACATGATTACATGAGCAGACTTAGTGAGGGAGGTTGAAGACAGGAGTAAATAATAAAAAAGTCAAGGTCAGAGGCAAGAATGAGATAGGAGGTGGCACTGAAAGTATAGGTAAGGTTGAAGCTGGTTATATAGTTTTCCTTCCAAACTCTGGCCCTTAGGCCACATGCTGATTTTGTGTTGATCCCCCCCCTTATCTGTGGTGTCAGGTATCACAGAAAGTATGCATGAACTTTTTTTTTTTTGCTAATCAGCTTCCATGTGTGTTTATTTACTGCACAACCTAATAATACAACTCTTTAATTCTTCCAGTGTGGGGCAGAATAGAAAGAAATTTGGACACCCTACTGTATGGGCTTGAAGCAAGAACAAAAAACTGATGGGTAGATCTAGTTGGGCTGAGCAGATATTGCAGTCATTCATGAGGGAGATGCAGTTGTAGGTAAAGGAGAGATTTGATGAGCTGATCCTAGAGTCAGAGTATGTGAAGCTGGAAGAGAATCCAAAGAGTCAGAAATAGGTAGTGTAGAAGTAAGGAAATGGGCAGTGTAAAGTAGGAGAGTAGTCAGATGGGATTTCAGCCTAGTTAGGAGTGTAGAGCAGACAGGCTGGATCCAGCTGAATAGGAATCCTACCCAGATGCATGGAATGAGCTTTAAAAAAGAGTTGAACAGTTCATAGAAGGGTTAAATTAGTGGTTTGAGACATTCCTCGGATAGAGGGGGCATAAACAAAAGTTTTAAGAAATACCTCCTTCATCATCCTCTTCAGATAGTTAAGATAGTGGGCTGCTGATAAATGGGGAAAGGAGATAGGCCTGATTTATACATTTTCCAATTTCTGTGGTGTTAATACACCATAGCCAATTTAAAAATGGATCTGTTGACTCAGCTCCTGTAGTTCAGTGGTTTAGGGCACCGGCCACATACACCAAGGCTGGTGGGTTCAAACCAGTCCTGGGCCTGCTAAACAACAATGACAACTGGCTCGGCACCTGTAGCTCAAGTGGCTAAGGCGCCAGCCGCATACACCAGAGCTGGCAGGTTCCAGTCCAGCCCGGGCCTGCCAAACAATAATGACAACATAACCAAAAAATGGCAGGGCGTTGTGGCAGGCACCTATAGTCTCAGCTACTTGGGAGGCTGAGGCAAGAGAATTGCTTAAGTCCAGGAATTTGAGGTTGCTGTGAGCTGTGATACCGTGGCACTCTACCCAACGCGACAGCTTGAGGCTCTGTCTCAAAAAAAAAAGACAACTGCAAAAAAAAAAAAAAAATAGCCGGGCGTTATGGCAGATGCCTATAGTCCCTGCTACTTGGGAGGCTGAAGCAAGAGAATCGCTTAAGCCCAAGAGTTTGAGGTTGTAGTGAGCTGTGATACCTACCACAGTACTCTACCCAGGGCAACATGAGATTTTGTCAAAAAAAAAGGGTGGGGGCTCTGTTTAACATCCTGTGCAAGCTGGCTCTAGCACACCACTAGTTGACATATTGACATAATGTGATAGTAACATAATGGTTGCCTTATTAGCAAATTGGAGTAGTTATAGCCAGATTCCTGGAAGCCATTACGTTTTCAGTTATATAAATGTCTGTATCCTAATTAAAAAAAGCCAATAACCCCTTGTATCTATACTTTGTTCCATGAATCTCAAACTCTTGGGCTCAAGCAATCCTCTTGCTTCACCCTCTCAAGCAGCTAGGACTACAGGCATGTGTCACCACTGCTAGTTTTTTTTTTCTGTCTTTTAGTAGAGATAGGGTCTTGGTCAGGCTGGTCTCCTGAGCTCAAGCAGTCCACCCAAGTCAGCCTCCCAGAATGCTAGAATTACAGGCATGAGCCAACATGCCTGGACTAAGTAAGGAATTTTCAACATTAAAAATCAAACTTATAGGCTTGGCACCTGTTGCTCAGTGGTTAGGGCATTGGCCACATTGGCGGGTCCAAACCTGGCCTGAGCCTGCTAAACTACAACAAAAAATAGCTGTGCATTATGGCAGGCTCCTGTAGTCCCAGCTTCTTGGAGGGCTGAGGCAAGACGATCACTTGAACCCAAGAGTATGAGGTTGGCTGTGAGCTAAGACGCCACGGCACTCTACCAAGGGTGACAAAGTGAGACTCTGTCTCAAAAAAAAAAAAAAATTAAACTTGTAGACCAGACTGGGAGGCCAAGGAAAAAGGATTGCTTGAGCTCAAGCATTTGAGACCAGCCTGAGCAGGAGCAAGACCCTATCTCTACTAAAAATAGAAATATTAGCCAAGCACTGTGGCAGACACCTGTAGTTCCAGCTACTTGAGAGGCTGGGGCAGGAGGATGGCTTAAGCCCAAGAGTTTGAAGTTGTTACGAGCTAGGCTAATGCCATGGCACTCCAGCCTGGGCAACAGAGTGAGAATCTGTCTTTAAAAAAAAATTAAACATGTATTACTCACAAAGTACTTGTTTGATTATAGAAATCAGGCTCTTAACCTATCAGTCTTTTTTTTTAGGCTGAGGCAGAGGAGTGCTCAAGCCCAGGAGTTTGAGTTTCTATGAGCTATGATGCCTTGGCACTCTGCCTACCCAGGGCGACAGAGTGAAAGAAGAAAAAAAAGAATGGACATTTCCTAGCTAGTAGAAACATAATTAAATCTAATAGGCAAGAAGATTCATAAACATGCTATGTGCTTTTTTTCGGAGACAAAGTCTTACTCTGTCGCATGGGCTGGTGGGCCATGGTATCATACTTCACAGCAACCTCAGAATCCTGGGTTCGAGCAGTCCTCCTGCCTCAACCTCCTGAGTGGGTGCTTCCCACCACTCTCAGCCTAATTTTTCTATTTTATATAGAGATGGAGTTTCTCTGTGTTATCAGGCTGGTCTCAAACTCCTTGGATTACAAGTGTGAGTCATTTCTCTTGGTCCATCATACATAATTTAATTTAGAATAGTTTTTTTCTAAATCAGATCATATCATATAACTGCAGATTCCAAAGAATTATCCAAATTCTTCTATTATTCAGGAATTTTTTCTTTTTTTTTTTTTTTTGAGACAGTCTCACTTTGTCGCTCTGGGTAGAGTCCCATGGCATCATAGTTCACAGTAATCTCAAACACTTGGGCTCAAGTGATTCTCTTGCCTCAGCCTCTCGAGTAACTGGGACTACAAGTGCCTGCCACAATACCCAGCTATTTTTTAGACACCAGGTCTCACTCTGGCTCAGGCTGGTCTCCAACCAGTGAGCTCAGGCAATCCACCTACTTCAGCCTCCCAGAGTGTTAGGATTACAGGCATGAGCCACCGCGCCTATTATTCAGGAATTTCATGTGTATATGTATGTAGGCCTTTACCTAATAAATTTTGTTGAGATTTTTAATTTCTTATTTGTGATAATAGAAGATATATTTCTATAGCAAGCCTAAAAAGCCTAAATTATAAAATATGAGTGGGGCAGAGTGGTTGATCTTTTTTTCTCTCTCTCTCTTTTGAGTCTGTCCCCCTGGGTAGAGTGCCATGGCATCACAGCTCACAGCAACCCCCAACTCCCGGGCTCAAGCGAGTCTCCTGCCTCCGCCTCCCAAGTAGCTGGGACCACAGGTGCCCACAACGCCTGGCCATTTCTTGGTTGCAGCCATCATTGTTGTTTGGTGGGCCCGGGCTGGATTCGAACCCACCACCCTAGGTGTATGTGGCTGGCGCCTTAGCCACTTGAGCCACAGGCGCAGAGCCCAGAGTGGATGATCTTAAACCTTTTGTGCCGTGTAACTTTTCTTGAATGCTGTATCATTTCCTCCAGATCTGCATATAAGTCATCTACTTTTGCATTGTCCTTAAAGTATATTTTGGTTATCACATAGACTCAGGTAAACATTCACAGAAGCTATTAGCACCTCTAATCCATCAGGGAATTTCTAGGGATCAAGTTAATGCAGTACAAAACCTCACTGATTTGTGAATACTAGCCAAGTTAACTAAAAGCATTCCTAACATATAAGGCACAAATGGTTCCAAAAAAAATACTTTTGAAAGGCAAATTTATAATTTTACCTTATATGAAACAGTACACCCTGATTGCCATTTCTGTATCGTCTTATATTTATATGCTTTTATACTTTGTATAAAATAATAGATAAATCAAACAATTCTTCTCTGTTTTCAGATGCCCGGACATGGAGGATCCCCAAGGTCTTTTCATGGTTGCAGCAGGAAGGGCACCTCTCTGCAGAAGAGATGGCCAGGACATTTAATTGTGGGATTGGGGCTGCCCTTGTGGTATCAAAGGATCGGACAGAGCAGGTTCTGGGGGATATTCAGCAGCACAAGGAAGAAGCCTGGGTTATTGGCAGTGTGGTTGAACGTCCTGAAGGTAATGGCTCCTTACTTGGTTTTAGGTGTATAATCTTAAATATAACTGTACTGTGCCTCACACAATTTCTTCTGCCTTTTATTTTATTCCAGCCATGGTTATGGCAACTATCTTTACTACCCATCCTGGTGACATCACAATATCTATTACTTTCTGCCTCAGGACTGTGGCAGCTCTGTGTAGTGTTCACATATCCACGACCACACCCACACAGGATCACTTCCCAAAGTAATCTCCCTGCATACAAGACCTAGTGGGTCTGCTCTGAGATCCAGCTCAGTTGAAGGACTAGTGAGCAAGGACCCTAACAAGTACTGTGCATTAGTCAGCACTCTGCTACAAGTGCTAGAACTTGGCAGTGGCAGAAAATCCACTTAGATTAGCTGACAAAAATGTCAGAGCTGGTTGACTTTGCCTCTATCTGCCTTTCCTCCATTGTGTAGGATTCATCTTCAAGTTCTCCAAATACCAGAAAGATAGTATCCTTCACCTTATATTACAACAAGAAAGAAAGACCCTCTTCTTTAACATCCCATACAAATCTTTGAATAATTTTGCTGGGTCACATGCCTACCCCAGAGACCCAGAGGTCACAGAACTATCATGGGCGGTCTTGCTAGGAAGATTTGGGGAGTGGGGCACAACACTGGCAGGCATATCCACAGTATGCTTCAGTGCAGTGATGTGCTTTGTATCTCTTAGTTGACATAGGTAATTATGTATATCCATCTTTAGGAAGTTATGAATAATATTAAATGATACAAACCTGTTACTCATTTTAATCTCTGCATATCTTATTTTTAAACTAAAATGTATTCTAAAGTTTTCGTTAAATATTCTTCTTTACATTATTCCTATTAATTCACAATTGTTCTTTACTTATTTATGAATATGCTTGAAACAAAGGTTCCCCTCGTGTGAAAGTCCAGAATCTGATTGAAAGCATGCAAATAAATGGGTCATTGTTGAAGAATGGCTCCGTGAAAAATCACATTTCTGTCCAACAAAAAAAGGCAAGAGTGGCTGTCTTAATATCTGGAACAGGTGAGATGTGGCTTCCTCTTCACTGTGGAGATATAGCAATGCTCTTCCCTTCTTCCCTGCACTTTCACATTGTACAGATACTCTCAGCAGAGTCTGAGCAGGGAAAATCATTAAGGAGTGTTATTTTTTCAGAGTCCTACATCTACCCACTTTTCTTGGGAATTGGAGACAGCTCCTAAAGGGAAAAATAGAGAATGTCAGAAAGGTGGTTTAGGAGAAACTAGAAAAAACATAAAAGGTAGAAATTTTAATTTATTTTGTCTCATAGATTTGTTATCAGTAAATCTTAAGACAGTCACCCCGATGCTCACCCCTATAATCCTAACACTCTAGGAGACTGAGGCAGCTCCTAATTTCCTGAGCTCAGGAGTTCTGGACCAGCCTGAGCAAGAGTGAGACCCCATCTCTCCTAAAAATAGAAAAATTAGTCAGGCGTTGTGGTATGCTCCTCTAATCCCAGACTCAGGAGGCTAAGGCAGGAGGAGCTCTTGAATCCAGGAGCTTGAAGTTGGTATGAGCTATTATGATACCACAGCACTCTAGCCTGGGGCAACAGAGTGAAACTCTGTCTCAAAAAAGAAAAAAAAAAGAAATTTTATGGCAGTTGAGCAATTTTTATTGTTAATATAATAGTGGTACGAATGAGTGCATAGGAGAGGTAAAGTATTAGGAGTATTTATATTCTCAGGTAAATACAGCATGATTTTTTTCCCCTCTTTTGTAAGTAACATTGCTATAAGCATTCTTGTAAATATGTAATTTGTTCTGATTATTTTTTATTTTTAGATAGCCTCACTCTGTTGCCCTGCTAAAGTATAGTGGTATCATCTTAGCTCACACCAACCTCAAACTCCTGGGCTAAAGTGATTCTCCTGCCTCGGCCTCCCAAGTAGCTGGTACTACAGGAACCCATTACATGGGATCTTGCTCTTGGTCAGGCTGGTCTTGAGCTCCTGAGTCCCAGATGTGTCCCCTATCTTGGCCTCCAGAGTGCTAGGATTACATACATGAGCCACCAACTGACTATAATAATCAGCCACCCAACCTGATGATGATTATTATTTCTTTATTCCCAGAAATGTAATTGTTTTACAAGTCAGTTTTAAGGTTTCAGTATACTTTAGGCCCAAGTTCCTGGTAAAGCAAAATAAGTAGTATAAGGGGCATTGAGAGTCGATTTTTCTTGCAATTAAACAATTTATTTCTGGCTCGGCACCTGTGGCTCAAGTGGCTGAGGTACCAGCCACATACACCTAAGGTGGCGGGTTCAAATCCAGCTCAGGCCCACCAAAAACAATGACAGCTGCAACCAAAAAATAGCCAGGCGTTGTGGCGGGCGCCTGTGGTCCCAGCTACTTGGGAGGCTGAGGCAGGAGACTCGCTTGAACCCAGGAGTTGGAGGTTGCTGTGAACTATGATGTCACGGCACTCTACCCAGGGGGATAGATAAACAATTTATTTCTCGTCTGTCAGTTTTAAAATCATGTTCCATAGTTTGAACTGCAATGGTAGATCCTAAGATAGTATTTTACAAGAGTAATTATATGTCAGAAAAACAGGAATATCTGGGGTGGCACCTGTGGCTCAAAGAAGTAGGGCGCCAGCTCCATATGCCGGAGATGGCGGGTTCAAACCCAGCCCTGGCCAAAAACTGCAAAAAAAAAAAAAAAAAAAACAGGAATATCTGTTTTTCATGAGTTCTTGATTCCTTAACCCAGTGGGATTAAGGGAATTTAAAAGCCTTATACATGCCACCAGTCGTTTTCAAGACATTTTATTCAGAAAGCTTGACTGTTCCCTAATTCAAAATGGCACATATCTCTTTTGTAAAAGTTTAAGCTCACTTGTGTTTTTCTCCTTTTTTAGGATCAAACCTCCAAGCACTCATAGACAGCACTCGGGAACCAAATAGTTCTGCACACATTGTTGTTGTTATCTCCAACAAAGCGGCAGTGGCAGGGTTAGATAAAGCAGAAAGAGCTGGTATTTCAACCAGAGTAAGTTACCTGAAAAAGTATCTTCTCTTACAGGCTGTATTTAAACTCATGATCTGCCCTCACAGGACCTGGGTCTATAGGGCACTTGTTATTTGGATTTCAGCATCTGGGGTGCTTGCCTGTCTACTTGATCCTGTCCCTTTTTTTGTTTTTTGTTTATTGAAATAGAGTTACTTTGTCACCCTCTGTAGAATGCCGTGGTGCCACAGCTCACAGCAACCTCAAACTCTTGGACTCAAGCAATCCTTTGCCTTAGCCTCCCAAGTAGCTGAGACTACAGGCACCGGCCACAGCACCCAGCTATTTTTAGAGACCGGGTATTGCTCTTGCTCAGGCTGGTCTTAAACTCATGAGCTCAGGCAGTCCACCTGCCTCAGCCTCCCAGAGTGCTAGGGGCGTGAGTCACCACTCCCAGCCTCAGTCCCTTATTTAATAATCTCTGTGTATATTAGGTGTGTTTTCACAAGGAATTGAAGTATGGTCCATGTAAAGATTTGAGTTTTAAATTAGTTTTGGTGATTCATTTAAAATTGTGCTTATCTTTTTCTGTTACAGGTAATTAATCATAAATTATATAAGAACCGTATAGAATTTGACAATGCAGTTGACCAAGTCCTTGAAGAGTTCTCCACAGACATAGTATGTCTTGCAGGATTCATGAGAATTCTATCTGGTCCCTTTGTCAGAAAATGGAATGGTAAGCAAAAACTGTTTGACATCACAAAGGTAGTACTTCTTCTTCTGAATAAATATTCCAAAGACCTTTTGTTACTTGTTTAGAAGAGAAAGTGATTGCCTATTTTGTAAAATGAAGAGTCCATCCTTTCTTCTTTTTTTTTTTTTTTTTTTTTTTTTTTTTTTTTTTTTTTTTTTTTTGCCTTGACTGCTAGGGGATTGACATTATAAATCTCCCCATATATTC
>NW_003852506.1:2325428-2331442 GCF_000181295.1 Otolemur garnettii
GAGCCAGTCCATCCTTTCTTCAGAAAGCATAAACCATTGCCCAAAGATGGAAAGAAAGAGATTGTTGCCAGAAAACACAGTATCGTGTATTACTGCCTTTTTCCCCAAAGCTGCATAATTGCAACCTGTTTTCCTTGTTTGCATACACATTTGGGTAATAAATGCATTTTCCCTCCAAGGGGTTTATGTTTTCTTACAAGAATATAGTTAGAGCATGTGTGGTGTAACACAAAACAGCCAATGCCTTCGTTGACATAAGGCACACATCTGGCTGGTAGACACGTCACTTTGTAGTTAGAAGTCAAGGTCATAGTGGCCAGACACCGTTGCTCACGCTGAGCACAGTTGCTCAGCACTTTATGAGGCTGAGGAGAAAGAATAAATGCAGTGCAAGAATCTCTTGCCTCTTTCTTTTTTCTTTTTTTTTTTTTTTGGTACTTAATCATACATTTTTTTTTTTTATTGTTTGAGATTCATTGAGGGTACAAAGAATTAGGTTACACTGATTGCATTTGTTAGATAAAGTCCCTCTTATACTTGTGTTGCACCCCCACTCTTGGCTCTAATAGCATGTGCCAACAACAAACTAAATTTCTTCAAGAGCTCTCTACCTTCCAGCTTAGATCCAGCCACCCAACCCCTCATCACTGCAGGTACCTATTCAGAGGAACCCTGCAGCAGACCTTCAGTTGTGCAAGGTAGACAGTTGCTGCTGCCAGGACCTCCTTAGATGAGAACTTATTTCCCTTTAGTTATTAAGCAAAGAACTAAAAACAATTCCAGAAAGCCAACTCATATTTGACTTCTAATCCTAGCCAGGAAATATATATATTCCTTTTACATAATACGTAAGATTTTTAAATTCTGACCATTGTTCTTTTTCATTTTTAGGAAAAATGCTCAACATTCATCCATCCTTGCTCCCTTCTTTTAAGGGTTCAAATGCCCATGAACAAGCCCTGGAATCAGGAGTCACAGTTACTGGCTGCACTGTACACTTTGTAGCTGTAAGTATGTCTTTTTCAGTAAAAACACTATTAGTGTTCAGATGTGAATTGCACTGGCTGAAAGGTAATGTTCAAAACTTCTGCTTCCTTTTCCAGGAAGAGGTTGATGCTGGACAAATTATTTTGCAAGAACCTGTTCCTGTGAAGAGGGGTGACACTGTTGCAACTCTGTCTGAAAGAGTAAAAGTAGCAGAACATAAAATATTTCCTGTAGCCCTCCAGCTGGTGGCCAGTGGAACTGTACAGCTTGGAGAAAATGGCAAGATCTGTTGGGTCAAAGAGGAATGAATCCTGAAGCCAGTTTTGAAAGAATTATTTAATTATTTGCTATTTTCATGGTGACTTTTTTCCTGCTTTTTTTTTTTTAAGACAGTCTCACTTTGTCATTCCTCAATAGAGTGTCATGGTGTCATCATAGCTGACAGCAACCTCAAACTCCTGAGCCCAAGCAATCCTGCCTCAGCCTGAAGTAGCTAGGACTACAGGAACACACCACCATGTCTAGCTAATTTTTTAGTAGATATGGGGTCTTGCTCTTGCTCAGGTTAGTCTAGAACTCATACAGTCTTCCTACCTTTGCCTCCCAGAGTGCTAGCATTGTATCTGGCATTGTTTGCGGACATTTGGTGAAATTCACATTGTTACATGTATTTATAGATCAATCATCACCATTCCATGAATGAAGATATCACAGTGTATCCATTCTACTATTGATATTAGTTTGGGTATTTCCAGTCTGGGGCTATTACATAATATTACTGCTACTATGAATGTTCTTGTACGGATGTACTTCAGAGAATTTATCATTTCTATTGCATGGATATCTAGGAGTGGAACTGCTTGGCTATGAAGTCACTAGGCCAATTTACATTCCCATAGGTAATACATGAGAGTTCTAGTTGTTCAACAATCTTGTTGAAACATAGTATGGTCTTCACCCAGCCTTCATTTGTGAGTCGGTAGTGCTTTTACATTGCTGTGGTTTGCATTTCCCAGTTAACTAAAACTGAGACATTTCCTTTTATATTATTATTATTATTATTATTTTGAAATAGGTCCTGGATTTGTGGCCTCAGCTGGAGTGCAGGGGTGTCAGGATAACTCACAGCAATCTCAAACTTCTAGGCTCAGTTTTCCTGCCTCAACCTCCCAAGTGTCTGGCACTACAGGCCCATGCCCAGCTAATTCTGTTTTGTAGACAGGGTCTTGCTCTTGTTCAGGCTGGAGAGAATGAGACACTTTCAATGTATACTTGACCTCTTTTCAAATCTATGTCATCAGCACCCCCTTTCAAAAAAATAGTAACCCAGGCATGGTGGCACAACACTGGTAGTCCCAGCTGCTTGGGAGGCTAAGGCAGGAGGATTACTTGAACCCAGGAATTTGAGGTTGCAATGAAGTATGATGGTGCTACTGCACTCTAGTCAGGTGACAAAACTCGGTCTCCAAAAAAAACCCTTTTGTTGTATTAAACCATCTTCCTGCTTGGTATATATTTCTTATAAACAGCTAAATCTTGTTTTTAAACTCTGAGTCTGTAGTTTTTTGTACATCCCATGACTTAATTCCCATTTTTCTTTTTCAGTATATTTTACTTCAAGTCTCCCACTTATAACCCAAGAGTCCTGGCAAATACAAAAAAAAGCCACTATGAAGGCACTCTTGGGGCATCCAGGTTAACAGCAGAAGAGACTTTTTCTATAATCTTTTTTTTAGAGATGAGGTCTTACTCTTGCTCATCTTGCTCCAGTCTTGAATCTGGAACTGCTGATCTCAAGCAATCCTGCCTGGCTTTGCAAAGTACTAGGATTACAAGATTATAGGCATGAGCCATAATCCTTTTTAACCTCTTCCACTTGGCATCAAACATCCAGATGGGCAAGTACAAGAGGAAAGTTAGGGAGCCATTACAGGGATGCAGTTTGAATACTGTATATCATGGAAAGACACTTAATCTCAGGGCTGGGTTCCAGACCTGAATTCTACTTAAAAGGCAAAGAAATGTAACTAATCACAACCTCCCCAAACCTCACTTCATTAATCTATAAGAAGGAAACCATCTTTACCTCTAGCATCATAAGGAGGAATAAAAATGTCAAGTATGGACAGGAACTAAGGAACCTGTATATAGAGCAAGGATGAGCAATGGCCTCGTGAGGAAACTGTAATAGGCTAGGCCTTACAAAATAGAAACATTCAATCATAGCAGTATCTCTCACCAAAGTACCTTCACTGATGTTCACCAAATAATACCTGGCTCCCAGCAGGAACCTAATAAAATAGCATTTGATGAATGAACAGCCTCAGAGCCAAAGGCCAGTGGATGTGATTCAGGAGAAGGGTAAACCCTTACTATACATTTCATAATGTCTCCATGTCTGTACCATTGTTCAGTTCTCTCACCCTAATAAGGGTACACCCCTTGCCAATCATTATGCTCACTTTATCTTTGGAAGTCACCAGGTAAATGGAGCTTTGGGGAGGCTTCCCTGGTTCTTGTTACAAGAGAGATCACAGAAGTAGTTTGAGGCCCGAAACTATTTTCTGGCCACTAAAAAGGCTTGAATGTGATGTTGCTAAACCTCTATATAGGCTCGGCGCCTATAGCTCAACCGGCTAAGGCACCAGCCACCACGTACACCTAAGGTGGTGGGTTCGAATCCCCAGCCCGGACCCGCCAAACAAAAAAAAAAAAAAAACACCTCTATATATTGAGAAATAGAAGAAATTTTTTTTTTTTTTTGAGACAGAGCCTCAAGCTGTCCCTCTGGGTCGAGTGCTGTGGCATCAAAGCTCACAGCAACCTCCAACTCCAGGGCTCAAGCGAGTCTCCTGCGTCAGCCTCCCAAGTAGCTGGGACCACAGGCGCCCGCCATAACGCCCGGCTATTTTTTGGTTGCAGCCGTCATTGTTGTTCGGCGGGCCCGGGCTGGATTGCAACCCACCACCTTAGGTATATGTGGCTGGCGCCTTAGCCACTTGAGCCATAGGCCCTGAGCCAGAGAAATATAAGAAATTTTTACAGAGAAAAAGGCAAACGTGTCAAAGTTGAATTAAAATTAAGGGGCAGGGCTCGGCACCTATAGCTCAGTGGCTAGGGCACCAGCCACATGCCCCAGGACTGGTGGATTTGAACCCAGCCCAGGCCTCCCAAACACAAATGACAACTACAACAAAAAAATAACCAAGCGTTATAGCAGGTGCCTGTAGTCCCGGCTACTCCGGAGGCTAAGGCAAGAGAATCGCTTAAGCCCAAGAGTTTGAGGTTGCTGTGACTCTACTGACGGCAACATAGGGAGACTGTCTTAAAAATAAATAAATAAAATTAAGGGACAGGAGAGGAACTACACAAAGCTGTTTTCACTGTCCTTTCTTCTAGCTTTTTTTTTTTTTTTGAGTCTCACTATATAGCCCTCAATAGAGCAGTACAGTGTTGTTGTGTCACAGCTCACAGCAACCTCAAACTCTTGGGCTTAAGCGATTCTCTTGCCTCAGCCTCCCAAGTAACTAGGACTACAAGTGCCTGCCAAAACACCTGGTCATTTTGTTTTTTAGCAGGCCTGGGCGGGGTCCAAACCCACCTGCCCCAACGCAGGGCTGGTGTCCTAACCACTGAACTATGGGCACCTAGTCTGTAACTGCTTTAAAACAAGTGTACAACTCAATATGGTTCAGGTTACAGATGCAGCTGCAAGTAATTCAGGAATAATGAAATTCTAGTTGTTTAGTTTTTTTTAAGTTCATGTTATGCTGACAATTTCTTTTGACTTTTTAAAACCTAGATTGTATTAATATCCTAAGTTGTTCATTTAGCACAGTCGTTCTCAACCTGCTTAATGCCAGGGCCCTTTAACACAGTTCCTGTGGGTTGCAACCCACAGGTTGGGAACCGCTGTTTTAGCAGTTCTAATACATAATTGTCTCTTCCATTACTGTTTGAAAAGAAATCTCTTGGCTCGGTGCCCGTAGTTCAGTGGGTAGGGTGCCAGCCATGTACACCAAGGCTGGTGGGGTCTAACCTTGCCTGGGCCTGCCAAACAATGACAATAGCCTGGCACTGTGGTGGGCGCCTGTAGTCCCAGCAACTTGGTAAGATGAGGCAAGAGAATCGCATAGGCACAAGAGTTTGAGGTTGCTGTGATCTGTGACTCTACCAAGGGCAACATTGAGACTCTTGTCTCAAAAAAAGATAAAAGAAATCTCTAGGCTGGGCACAGTGGCTAATTCCTGTAATCCTAGCACTTTGGGAGGCTGAGGCAGGTAGATTGCTTGAGTTCAGGAGTTGGAGACTAGCCTGAGAAAGAGCAAGACCTGTCTCTAAAAATAGCTAGTCGTTGTGGTGAGCATCTATAGTCCCAGCTACTTGGGAGGCTGAAGCAAGAGGATCATTTGAGCCTAAGACTTTGAGGTTGCTGTGAGCTGTGGCACCATAGCATTCTACAAGAGGGTGACAAAATGAGACTCTGTCTCAAAGAAAAAAAGATTAAAAGATAGCCATTCTTTCACAAGCCATATAAATCTTATATTTACCACAATATAAGACAATTTTATCTGAAGCTAATTGTTAATTAACAAAAAAAAATTAATTCCTCCTGTAACCCCAGCACTTTGGGAGGCCGAGGTGGGCGGATTGGTTGAGCTCATGAGTTCAAGACCAACCTGAGCTACAGCAAGACCCCATCTCTAAAAAATAGCTGGGCATTGTGGGAGGCACCTATAGTCCCAGCTACTAGGAACACTGAGGCAAGAGATTCACTTGGGCTAAAGAGTTTGAAGTTGCTGTGAGTTAGGCTGAGGCCATGGCATTCTACCTAGGACAACAGAGTGAGATTCTGTCTCAAAAAAAAGAAAAAGTGATTTATCATAAAAGTAAATTTAAAGGCTCGGCGCCTATAGCTCAACCGGCTGGGGCGCCAGCCACGTACACCTAAGGTGACGGGTTCGAATCCCCAGCCCGGACCCGCCAAACAACAATGGCAGCTGCAACCAAAAAAAAAAATAGCCGGG
>NW_003852506.1:2332104-2334372 GCF_000181295.1 Otolemur garnettii
CATATACCACAATTTATTGATCCATTTGTGGATTGATGGGCTCTTGGGCTTCTTCCATGACCTAGCAATTATGAATTGGGCTGCAATGAACATTCTGATACAGACATCTTTATTGTAGTGTGATTTCTGGTCTTCTGGGTATATACCTAATAAGGGAATTGCAGGGTCAAACGGCAGATCTATTTTTAGTTCTCTAAGTGTTCTCCAGACGTCTTTCCAAAAGGAACATATTAGTTTGCAATCCCACCAGAAGTGTAGAAGTGTTCCCTTTTCTCCACATCCATGCCAGCATCTGTGATTTTGGGATTTTGTGATATGGGTTAATCTTACTGGTGTTAGATGATATCTCAAAGTAGTTTTGATTTGCATTTCTCTGATGATTACGGATGGTGAGCATTAAATCCTCTTTTATTTTTGTTGAAAGCCAAGTATTGGAAACCATTCAATTTCACAGTACCTCAGTATCCACAACTTTTTTATGGTACCCTGGTGTTCATAGCATTCTAGTAAGATTGGATGAGAGGTGTGCCTTTCTTCTGCAAAGCAAGGTAAGGATGATGTTCAAAGGGAAGGTAGGATTTCTTTGTACACAAAGAATACCTTGATACCATTCAAGGGTCAGTCCGTAGCTTCCAAAAGGAGGATCAGGCTATAAACTAAAGATCCTAAGCTTCAGAGTGACTCAACAGAGCCTTTCTTGGCCAAGGTGACCCCAGAGAAACCTTAAAACTGAGTTCCTGGCCATGACAGGATGGGAGATCAGACATATCTCATTATAACCCCCCACAACAGCTAGCCATCATTAATGTTAAAATAGAGATAATACTGACAGAACAGACTCTTTGTGGCAATAAGATACCAAATTAAAAATAGGACCAGGGCCCACCTGAGAATGTCTTTGTTTTGAGGAAATAAGTACCAAAGGTTTGGGAGGCAAAGGGACACATATGCATTAACCTTTTCTTTCAGAGACGGAGTCTCAGTTTGTCACCATCAGTAGAGTGCTACTGCATCATAGCTCACAGCAACCTCCAGTTCTTGGACTTAGGCGATTCTCTTGCCTCAGCCTCCCATCCCATGTAACTGAGACTACAGGTGCCCACCTCAACGCCTGGCTATTTTTTTTGTTGCAGTTTGGCCAGGGCCGAGTTCGAACCTGCCACCTCGATATATGGGGCTGGCGCCCTACTCACTAAGCCACAGGTGCTGCCCACAATTAACTTTTTAATTTTTCTCTTTTTTTTGAGACACAGAGTCTCAAGCTATTGCCCTGGGTAGTGCTGTGGTGTCATAGCTCACAACAACCTCCAGCTCTTGGGCTTAGGTAAGTCTCTTGCCTCAGCCTCCCAAGTAACTGGGACTACAGGTGCCAGCCACAACACCTGGCTACTTTTTTGTTGCAATTTGGCCGGGGCAGGGTTTGAACCCACCACGCTCAGTATATGGGGCCGGCGCCCTACTCACTGAGCCACAGGCACCGCCCACAATTAACTTTTAAATTTTTCTTTTTTTTTGAGATAGAGTCTCAAGTTGTTGCCCTGGGTAGTGCCCTGGTGTCATTGCTCACAACAACCTCCAACTCTTAGGCTCTTAGCAATCCTCTTGCCTCACTTTCTCCATTTTTAGTAGAGGGGGGTCTCCTCTTGCTCAGGCAATTCTTGAACTCCTGAGCTCAAGCAATCCACCCAACTTGGCCTCCCAGAGTGCTAGAATTACAGGCATGAGCCACTGTGCCTGGTCTTGACTTTTAAGTTTTTCAAAAGAAAAAAAGCATATACAGATGTGGAGAAATTCAAAAACTGGAAAAGCAAATGTGTCAGCTCTAGGCAGCTGAAACAATACCAGCAAACTGCCCACCTCTATATTTCTTGTACATGAGAAAAATAATCCAAGTCTGTGTTAGCTAGTTTACACTTTTTTTTTTTTTTTTGAGACAGAGCTTCAAGCTGTCACCCTGGGTAGAGAACTGTGGCATCACAGCTCACAGCAACCCGCCAGCTCAGGCGTATGTGGCTGGCGCCTTAGCGGGTTGAGCCATAGGTGCCGAGCCAGCTAGTTTACACTTTGTAGTCAAAAGTGTTTCTTAGGGATAACTTGGCCCACTCCAATTCACCTTCATTTATTTTTTATTTTTATTTATTTATTTATTTATTGAGACAGAGCCTCAAGCTGTCCTCCTGGGTAGAGTGCCGTGGCATCACTGCTCACAGCAACCTCCAACTCCTGGGCTCAAGCGAGTCTCCTGCCTCCGCCTCCCAAGTAGCTGGG
>NW_003852506.1:2334477-2338020 GCF_000181295.1 Otolemur garnettii
GGCGCGGAGCCTATTTATTTATTTTTGAGACAGAGCCTCAAGCTGTCACCCTGGGTAGAGTGCGTGGCATCACAGCTCATAGCAACCTCCAGCTCCTGGGCTAAAGCGATTCTCCTGCCTCCACCTCCCAAATGGCTGGGACTACAGGCACCCACCACAACGCCCGGCTATTTTTTGATGCAACCGTCATTGTTGTTTCGCTGCCGGGGCTGGATTCCAACCTGCCAGCTCAGGTGTATGTGGCTGGCACCTTAGCCGTTTGAGCCACACGCACCGAGCCTCCAATTCACCTTCTACATGTACACAACATCATACTATAAAACTGAACTCTGAAAAAGAAATAGACTTAAGAATTCTAATAATCCTTTATTTACTATTTACCAATCTAACCAAGTCACTTGCTATTCAAGACTAAAATATAAATAAGATATGTGGCTCAGTGAGTAGGGCACAGACCCCATATACCAAGGGTGGCAGGTTCGAACCCGGCCCCGGCCAAACTACAACAAAAAAAATAGCCGGGCATTGTGGCAGGCACCTGTAGTCCCTGCTACTCGGGAGGCTGAGGCAAGAGAATCGCCTAAGCCCAAGAGCTGAAGGTTACTGTTAGCTGTGACGCCACCGCACTCTACCGAGGGTAACGAGGTAAGACTCTGTCTCTAGGGGAAAAAAAAAGAAAGATATAGACATTAAACAAAGATGTGGTCAGGCACGGTGGCTCATACCTCCTAGCACTCTGGGCAGCCAGGGAAGATGAATCCCTTGAGCTCAAGAGTTTGAGACTAGCTTGAGCAAGAGCAAGACCATCTCTACTAAAAATAGAAAAATCAGGCCAGGCACGGTGGCACATGCATGTAACGCTTCTGAATTGTAATTTATACTGTACCGTTTATGTGCACCACATAGAAAGTACTAAACGATTACGTCGTTTTTAACTGAGAAGCTTTAAAGACTAGTACCTATTTCTGGCTCCTTTTACGAAAAACAGTCATAACAAAAAATACTTCATCATGTGCCAGACCCTGTGCCAAGTGGCATTTATACACTGCAATTCTCTCTCACACACACACAGAAAATAGTAATTTTGATGCAATTATCATCTCATGGCACTGCTGTAAAGATTAAAATAGACATAAAGTACTTAGCACAGTGCCTGGCAAATATGCACTAAATTTACGTTTACTAATTACTGTTACTCTCATTTCACAGACACAGATAATCACTTCGCCTAAGGTAACATAGCAACGGGAAGAAACAGGACTTTCAATCTAGGTCTGAAAATTCCCAAGCCTCCACCTTTCTTTGTTTTTATCCTCCCCGTCCCCTCCCCTCCCGCGCGCGCGGCCCCGTACAACAGGAGCAATGTTGAAACCCCGCCCCCCCCCGTCAGTGGTTGAACTCGAAGCCAGAAGACCTCCATTCTGATTTTCTCCTCTGACCTATCGAGCTGCTCGACATTACTTGCCGAATTAATGAAACACCAAGTTTCAATGACCAGTTTAGATACCAAGTAGCTTCCTGAACTCGGGCAAGATCGTCAGGTATCTGCGGAGGTGTTCCCTTCTGCAAACCCATTTGGTGTTTGATGTTAAAGTACCTTTTGGGGGAACAGCCCAGTTTTACCCTGCTCAAAACGAGTTAAGGACGACCGCTACCCTTCAAAGGTCTCAAATATTCGTGCTCTGCGACAAAACCCGTCACCTGGCCCCTAACCACTCCCGACGCCCCCGCGCCCCTCCTCCCAGGCGCAGGCGCGCATCGCACCTACTAAGCCTCTGCTTCCCACAATCCCAATCGGCCGAACCACTTCTGCTGGTAGGAGGGGACGGAGGCGGGGCTAGTGCCGCGGGGCGGGACGGAGCCTCCTGAGCTGTCCTGCTTGGGTCTATTTGGGTAAAGTTCGTTTGAAGAGAGATTTTCGGTTTCCCTGGTAAGGCAGGTCATCTGTCCCAATCAGGTAGGATTCTGCTCTCCGCACCCTCTGGGGTCCCCTCAGTGTAAAGTGATACATGGTGTAGCCCTCGCGGAGATACTGGCCGCCCTCTGCGGCAAAGACGCCTGCAAGTGTGGGGCGCCTGCGCACGCATGCGCGGAGGGGCCCGCTTAGGGGGAGGTAGCCTTCTGTCCCCTTCCTGGATTCGTCAGGGTGAGTAGGGCGACGTGGGGCGTGAGCGAGGAGGGCACCGACCTCGCTCCCAAGGGTTACCGTTAGCGTAACCACCACCATCCCAACTCTAAAAGCCTTTCACCCCAATCGTCTAGAAAATGGAAGTTGGGATGGAGGGGTCCCAGAAGCTCCATTTTGGGAGATATATATACATCCAATTAAGCCACTTCTGATATTTCATTGCCATTGTCTGTGTACACGTTTTTCTCTTTTTCTAAACTAGACCTTTTTGTGAGGGCTCACCATTCATCCTGGTTTTCCCAGCACCTAGCAAATCGCTCTTCCCAACTCAAATTCCTGGGCTAAATTCCTGGTTGAGGCGGTACTCCTACCTCAACCACCGGAGTACCTAGGAGTACAGGTGCGTGCCACCACACCTGGCTAATTTTTATTTCTTATATAAGCGAGATCTCACTATTTTGCTCAGTATGGTCTTGAACTCCTGACCTCAAGGGATCCTGCCACTTAGGCCTCCCAATGTGTTGGTGTTAGGGGTGTGAGCCACTGTGCCTGTATACTTAAAGTCTTTTGGACACTTGATGTTAACCAACCTAGTGTCAGCCTAGTTGTAGATTTTGTAATATTCTCTGTTTAGCATACCAGTTGGGGGTAGGGTCAGAAATCATTTGTTTTCACCATCTCGTTTGATTTGCCACTATTGAGTCTTCTAAGGAGAAGACTCCTTGAGAAATTGAGATGTTTGTTAAACTGGAACACAGTAATTGAAGAAATGAGGTGTCGATGAAATTTATAATCTGGGAATACAGGCAATTGAACAAGAGTCATTATTGTGTCCCAACCCTAACCGTTTTACACCTTCTATGTTTTCTTGTAAAATAAGATTAGATTAGATGATCTCTAAGAACTTTCCATCTGTAAAATTCTGTGGTTAGGAGTAGAATCCAGATCTTATCACAGTATGTTAATGCTAAACTTCAACTTCCATTTCGCTGCTAACATCAGGGAAATAACAGTTACAAGAATTTTGACTGTAGTATTAGTATTATTGTACTTAGAGATTTACACCCTGTCATTTTCCTCTTTGCCAAAAATAAGAAATTAACTGATGGCTGGCGACCATAGGTCAGTGGTTAGGGCACTGGCTACATACACCTCCGCTGGCCGGTTGGAACCTGGAACCTGGCCCTGGCCTGCTAAACAATGACAACTGCAAGGAAAAAAATAGCTGGGGGTGGTGCCTGTGGCTCAGTGAGTAGGGCACTGGCCCCACATGCCAAGGGTGGTCGGTTCAAACCCAGCTCTGGCCAAACTGCAAAAACAACAACAACAAAAATAGCCAGGTGTTGTGGTGGGTGCTTGTGGTCCCAGCTACTCGGGAGGCTGAGGCAAGAGAATCACCTAAGCCCAGGAGTTGG
>NW_003852506.1:2338399-2342255 GCF_000181295.1 Otolemur garnettii
AGCACTGTAGTCCCAGCTACTTGGGAGTCTCAGACAACAGAATCACTTAAGCCCAAGAGTTTGAGGTTGCTGTGAGCTGTGACGCCATGGCACTCTACTGAGAGCAACATAGACTGTGTCTCAAAAAAAGAAAATAAGAAAAAGAAATTAACTGATAATACAACTTTGTTCAACTTTGTTGTTGTATTATAGATCATTACAAGGAACAACTCTGGTTACAATAACGAACACAATATATGTGATAATGGCGCAAATTTTAAGATCTCATCTAATAAATGCTTCAATGATTCCTAATCGAATGAAAATACTTCCATATGTTGGTGTCATTAGAAATAGAATGATGTCAACTCATACCTCCAAAAAGATCAGAGAATATTATAGGCTTCTGAATCTGGATGAAGGATGCTCTGCAGATGATGTCAGGGAATCTTTCCGTAAGCTTGCCAAGCAATACCATCCAGACAGTGGCTCTGATACCGCCAATTCTGCAACATTTATAAGGATTGAAGAAGCTTATAGAAAGGTGCTTTCCCACGTAATAGAACAAACAAATGCCAGACAGAATAAAATTGAAGAAGCAGAAGAAGAAGAAAAATTCAAATACAAAACACCTCAACATCGGCATTATTTAAGTTTTGAAGGTATTGGTTTTGGTACTCCAAGTCAGCGAGAGAAGCAGTATAGGCAATTTAGGGCAGACCGTGCAACTGAACAAGTGATGGAATATCAAAAACAGAAACTACACAGCCAGTATTTCACTGATAGTGTAACTGTTAAAGATGTAAGACAGAGCAAAGAACAAAAGATAACTCAAGCTATAGAGCGTTTAGTGGAGGACCTTATTCAAGAATCAATGGCAAAAGGAGACTTTGACAATCTCAGTGGGAAAGGAAAACCTCTAAAAAAGTTTTCTGGCTGTTCCTATATTGATCCTATGACTCATAACCTGAATAGAATATTGATAGATAATGGATACCAGCCAGAATGGATTCTAATGCAAAAGGAAATAAAGGATACTATTGAACAACTCCGAGAGGCAATTTTAGTGTCTAGGAAAAAACTTGGGAATCCAATGACACCAGTGGAACAGAAACAGTGGGACCAAATTTGTGAGCAGTTTCAAGAAAACATCAGAACACTAAATAAGCGAATTAATGATTTTAATTTAATTGTTCCCATCCTGACCAGGCAAAAAGTCCATTTTGATGCACAGAAAGAAATTATTAGAGCTCAGAAAATATATGAGACTCTTATAAAACCAAAAGAAATCTCAGATAAAAACCCAAATAACGTTGATCAAGGAGAAGATAAAACACCTGGAGTCAAGACAGGTTTTTTTAATTGGATGCATCTGTGGAAATTTATTAAACTATGATCATTTTGATGTCCACTATCACAGTACTGCCCAAGTTATTTTCAGTTCCAGTGATATCTGACACAGAAGCTGAGAATTTAATAACTGTGTGCATTTGTAGTTTTCACAAAACAAATCACATCCCAGTAATGTGTGAGTGAAAAAGCTATCAGGTTTGCTCTGAACATGAGAAGAGAATTTGCTTCTGAAGACAACAATTTAATCATCTCAGAGTTTAAATGTCAATTATCAGGTGAAATGAGCTAGAACTGGGTCTTAGACTTGGGAATCATACAGGATATTCCAAAAGTCTTAATGCAGGTTTACATTCTATTAAATTAAAAGTAGTTACTGTTTGCCATTTTTAGACATAGGTACTTAATGACAACAGAACATAAAAGTGTGGGCAGCGCCTGTGACTCAGTGAGTAGGGCGCCAGCCCCATATACTGAGGGTGGTGGGTTCAACCCAGGCCCCAGCCAAACTGCAACAAAAAAATAGCCAGGCGTTGTGGCGGGTGCCTATAGTCCCAGCTACTCGGGAGGCTGAGGCAGAGAATTGCCTAAGCCCAAGAGCTGGAGGTTGGGGTGAGCTGTGATGACAGCACTCTACTGAGGGTGACAAAGTG
The DNA here is from genome assembly GCF_000181295.1 of Otolemur garnettii. Taxonomy (NCBI): domain Eukaryota; kingdom Metazoa; phylum Chordata; class Mammalia; order Primates; family Galagidae; genus Otolemur; species Otolemur garnettii. The sequence goes on from NW_003852506.1 coordinate 2,340,382, forward strand.
AGATTCTGTCTCTTAAAAAAAAAAAAAAAAAAAAGTTTTATCAGAGCCAGGTGCAGTGGCTCATTCCTATAATCCCAACACTTTGGGAGGGTGAAGCAAGAGAATTGCTTCAGGCCAGGAATTAGCCTGGGCAACACAGTGAGACCCTCATCTCTATGAAAAAATAAAAAATACATATTAGTTGGGCATGGTGGCACATGTCTATAGTCCTAGCTACTCTAGAGGTTGAGGTGAAGGATTGCTTGAACCCAGGAATTCAAGGTTACATTGAGCTATGATTACTTACCTGTCCTCCAGCCCAGATAACAGAGCAAGACCCTGTCTTTAATATATATATTTTATATATAGCCAGGCGTTGTGGTGGGTACGTGTAGTCCCAGCTACTCTGGAGGCTGAGGCAAGAGAATTGCCTAAGCCCAAGAGCTGGAGGTTGCTGTGAGCTGTGATGCTGCAGCACTCTACTAAGGGCAACATAGTGAGACTCTGTCTCTAAAAAATATATATATATTTATATATATACAAATTTTATACAAATATGTAAAAATATACAAAAACAACACATCATTTGGAGGTTTACTTATTTTTGGTTTTTTTTGTTTTTTTCCAGAGTCTCACTTTGTTGTCCTCGGTAGAGTGCTGTGGTGTCACAGCTCACAGCAACCTCCAGCTCTTAGACTTAATTGATTCTCTTGCCTCACCTCCTGAGTAGCTGGAACCACAGGCACCTGCCACAACACTCAGCAATTCTTTGTTGCAGTTTGGCTAGAGCCAGGTTTGAACCCAACACCCAACACCCTCAGTATATGGGGCCGGCGCCCTACTCACTGAGCCACAGGCACTGCCCCTGGGGGTTTACTTACACTTCTCTTCTCCAGTTTTGTGATTTCCAATTTTATATATATATATATATATATATATTAAATACATATAAATATTTCCAATTATATATAATTGCATTGCAGCAACATATATATAATTGGAAATATATATATTTAATATTTATATATATGTAAAATTGAAAATCACAAAACTGGAGAAGTATAATGAAAACTAAACCTCCAAATGTGTTTTTTGCAAGTTCGCTACATTTATACTCCTGAGCTTATTAAAGCCAAAACTGTTCTAAGATTTTTGGGCACCTTCTATTTGGGTAGAAATATTAAGAAATTAACACTTGAAAATCTTAAAAAATTAAGAAATACTAAGAAAAAGAAATTAACCTACTGGAGTTACTGCACCTGAACTTAACCCTCCTGATCCCCAAGTGTGACCCCTCTATTGAATCTAAACTTCACAGAGTGAAGAAGATTTGTTTTGTAAAGTTTGGATTCAGTCAATAGACCACTCTAAAGGATCCAGAAGGCCACATAAAGGCCCACCCTTTTGTGATTTATTGGCTGCAGAAATCAATCAAACTAGTTGATGCATCAATTCTAGAAATAGACTCCATTGTCCACTTTTAAAGAGTTTGTATTTTTCTAATCTTACAGAAGTGACAAAAAAATCCTTGGGAACATAAGAGTTCACTTTTAGCTTCATCTCTAATCAGAGATTGAAATGTTATGTTTCCATAAATCTACCTTGAGCGTCTCTCTATGTCTTCAGTCCGACTCCTCCAATGCTTTTCAGTGATCCGAAAATCCTAACTTACTGTCTTAGGGATCCTTTAGTAAACAAAGACAAGATCCCTGAATTTTGTGTATCTGCATCCTTGGCAAATGACAAGAGATTGACATTCATGAGATTGTGCCCCATCCACTTTCAGACAGTCTGACATGTTTAAGTTTGGATAATTGCTCTCAGCATAGAAGTATAACTAGAAGGATGTGGAGTGTGGTCAAAAGAGCCAAAGTGTTTCCTTTTTTTTTTTTTTT
>NW_003852506.1:2343894-2348449 GCF_000181295.1 Otolemur garnettii
TTTTTTTTTTTCTCCATCAGGTTAACTTGGATAATCTAGTATAGTCCCCTCATTTTTTTTTTTTTAGGACTCCTAAGCCTCAGAGGTAGTCCCCTCAGATATTACATAGCTTGGAGTTACTACTGCCACCACCATCATGGCTCCAGGCAAGGGACACTGGGCTCTTCTACTGCTATCCCCTAAGGGCAGACCCACAAATGCCATAATGCGCCTTGTCTGGCTGAGACCAGATTAGAGCCTCCATTTCTCAAAGGCTCAAGGGTAGCACAGGGAAGGAAGATAGTCCCTAGGATGGAATAACTTGGCCTGTGGCCCTTCTCTAGTTGGCCCCTGACTCCAGTTCCTAGCTTGCTGTGAAGTGGCAGAATCCACCCATTCTCCTACCCTGGAGTGGAGTCCCCAAGTATGCCTCTACTCTCCCAAATCTAGACCCTAGAAAGGAAGGCCCAGGGATACAGAGATTTGCCTTGCTACTAAGACTCACATCTTCCCCTAGATGGTTGACATGTGTGCTTCTGTCCCCCAAATCCCCTGTAAGAGGAAACAGACCTACCGGAAAATCTCAGCAGTCAGATATATCTGAATACACATGGACCCCAGTAAGTTTAACATTGTTACCAGTGAGGCCTACTCACTTGAAAGGAGGAGGTCCTACCTAGTGTATAAATGTAAAGAAAACACCCGTGCCCCTGCCCATAACGACCTTCTAGCAAGGAGCCCTTGGTCTGGCGGTGACTCTGCTTTAGCATCATCATCATCACCATCATCATCATTAGAATCTCCCTCTGCTCCCCTAGGCTACAGTGCTGTGGCCTTAGGCTAGCTGACAGCAACCTCAAACTCTTTGGTTCAAGCAATCCTCCTACCTCAGCCTCCCCAGTAGCTGGCACTCCAGGTGCCCACCACAATGCCCAGATAATTTTTCTATTTTTAGTAGAGACAGGGTCTCACTTTTGGTCAGGCTGGCCTCAAACTCCTGACCTCAAGAAATCGTCTTGCCTGGGCCTCCTAGAGTGCTAGGATTATAGGCATGATCCATCACACCGGGCCATGCTTTGGCATTATTTATAGCTGGGTCTACATGTCCCCTGTGGATATGCCTGATTCATGGCCTCATTCTCCCAACTCATCTGCTCAGCCACCATTTGCCCTGTTGAATCACAAGATTCTCAGCTCTGCTTAAATCAGCAGTTTGAGACCACTTTGGGGGTTAAACGACCCCTTTCACAGGGGTCGCCTAAGACCATCGGAAAACACATATTTTTTGAAAAACACATATTTTTGTACACATGAAGTAGCAATGAAAATAATTTTATGGTTGGGGGTCACCACAACATGAGGAACTGGTATTAAAGGGTCACAACATTAGGAAGGTTGAGAACGAGCGCAGAGCGGTTTGGTCGGTCGTTGGGGAATCATCTTTGCTCGGCGAGCGCGGCTCTTCATCGGGCACCAGAAGCCGCGCGGCGCTCTGAGAAGTGGCCTAAAACTTCGGCGTTGGGTAAAAGAAAATGGCTCGAACCAAGCAGACCGCTCGTAAATCCACTGGTGGGAAAGCCCCCCGCAAACAGCTGCCCACCAAAGCTGCCAGGAAGAGCGCTCCCTGTACCCGCGGGATGAAGAAACCTCATCGCTACAGGCCCGGCACCGTGGCGCTCAGACAGATTCGTCGTTATCAGAAAACGACTGAGCTGCTCATCGGGAAGCTGCCTTTCCAGAGGCTGGTGAGGGAGATCGCCCAGGATTTCAAAAGCGACTTGAGGTTTCAGAGTGCGGCCATTGGTGCGCTGCAGGAGGCGAGTGAAGCGTACCTGGTGGGTCTGTTTGAAGATACCAACCTGTGTGCCATCCACGCGAAGAGGGTCACCATCATGCCCAGGGACATCCAGCTGGCTCGCCGGATACGGGGAGACAGATCTTAAGTCAAGGCAGTTTTTATGGCGTTTTGTAGTAAATTCTGTAAAATACTTTGGTTTAATTTGTGACTTTTTTTGGTAAGAAACTGTTTATAATATGTTGCATTTGTACTTAAGTCATTCCATCGTTCACTCAGGATGAATGCGAAAAATGACTGTTCACAGACCTCGGCGATGTGAGCACTGTTGCTCAGGAGTGACAAGTTGCTAAGAGCAGAAGGGATGGGTGATGTTTCTTGTTTCTCAGGATGCATGTTTCTGTATGTTAATGACTTGTTGGGTAGCTATTAAGGTACTAGAATTGATAAATGTGTACAGGGTCCTTTTGCAATAAAACTAGTTATGACTCGATCCAAGTGTTTAACAATTGGGGCTGTTAAGGCTGACCATACATCACTGTGATGGAATGTGGGCTTTTTCAAGGGTGAAGACACAAGTCTTAACCACAGTGTAACTTACAGTTTCCTTAAAAGAAAAAAAAAGTAAACCTGGCAGCTATAGAATATACTATGTGCATTTATAATAGCTATTTTATATATTGTAGTGTCAACATTTTAAAATTAAATGTTTTACATTCACAAGTGGTGGGAAGTCTGTCATTAAGGTGTGTGTAATTTAGAGTCCGTTTGGTTTTCTCCTAACTTGACTGCACTTGTTTTCATAGTAGTAAAGTGCTATGCGCATTGTACCTTGCATAAGTCCTCATACCACCGTGTGTTAACCCTCTAGCTGATGATGCAAACACTAATTGGGGGATTTTATTTATAAAGGCTCTAGAATAAAATACAAGTTATTCACACCAGCTTCATCTGTTATTATTTTGAAGAACTAGTTAGTGCAGCTTTTCATTGTGTTGTGGTTGGTCTCATAACTAGGTTGAGTTTTGCTCCTCTGCATGAGGACATGATCCCTAAGTTCCTTTCCTTGTGGAGTTTGTATTATAACCACTGTCGGGGAGGAGCACACAGCTCCAGCTCATTCAACCTCTGCTGGTTAAGATGGTGTTGGATTAGGTTACATCTGGTTACTGTCCTGGGAAAATCACTTAACAGAGATGGCCTTCCAAGGGGTTTTAAAATTTTATCCTTCTATTGAAGTTTTTAGGTCAATTATATACATTGACTAAACTTATGAATAAACTTGTTTATCCAAAAAAAAAAAAAAGGTTGAGAACCACTGGCTTAAATGATGTGGTGGACTCCTGGCTGCCTGTCATCTTTCACATGGCCCATGTTGAGCGTGGTGGGCATCATTCATCTGGAGAAGATGTGGTTCCTTGCATAAGAACTCAGACTTTTGAAGTTGGTCTTGGCAGGAAAGAAAATTCCTAATTGTCTTCCATATGCACAGAAATGGGCATGTGACCTAGGCTGTGCCACTGAGACTTGTCCTTGGGAGACATGGGTTCAGTAAGAGGCAAGGGAAGCAATACCCTGGCTCTTTGTGGAGGCTCTGCTTCACTGGTGCAGAAAGGCTGTGGCTGCCAGGTGGAGCTCCTGGCATAGGAGAGTCATCAGTGCTCATGGCAGTGGCAGCCAAGTTTCTGGCTTCATGAGTGTGGTAACCACAGCAGTGGTGGTTGTCACACTAAGGCAGTTCTTCAGTGTGGTTGTAAGCATTGTTCCTGGAACAACAGGAACAATGCAACTAATTTGCAACTAATAACTATAAGGTTGGACAATTGCCTTCATGAACTCATCCCAGGAAAAGTGCTACATACCTCATTGCTGAATAGCACTATAGTCACCAGATGGCCCAGGGGAGTACTTTGAAGGTGACCATACTGATATTCAGCAATGAAGTAGGTTGCACTTTTTCTAGGATGAGTTGTGAACTGAATTTGTCCACCTCGTATGACTGAGGTAGATAAGATCATGAAAATTTCATGGCTCTAGAGTAAATGGGAGCTATTAACTGGATTGTAGCACATGAAGCACATGGGCTCTAGCTAGACTATCAGCTCTGCCACTCTTTTTATTTTTAGAGACAGAGTCTTAGGTTGTCATCCTTGGTAGAGTGCTGTGGTGTCACAGCTCACAGCAACCTCCAGTTCTTGGGCTTAGGCACTTTTCTTGCCTCAGCCTCCTGAGTAGCTGGGACTACACACACCAGCCACAACGTCCCACTATTTTTTTGTTGCAGTTTGGCCAGGGCTGGGCTCAAACCTGCTACTCTCAGTATACGGGGCTGGGGCCCTACTCACTGAGCCACAGGCACCGCCCAGCTCTGCCACTCTTTATGTGTGCAATTTTGGGTGAATCACCAAGCTTCATGACCTATAGCTTTCTCTTGCTTCAGTTCTTCTTTTTTTACTAAATCATAGCTGTGGACATTAATGCAATCACAGGGTACAGTGTGGTGTTTTCATATACAATTTGAAATACTCTCATCAAACTGGTTAATGTAGCCTTCATGTCATGTTCTTAGTTATTAAGACATTCATACTCTGCTTTTAGTTCTTCTATTTTTAGTAGACAGGGTCTCATTCTTGCTCAGACTGGTCTTGAACTCCTGAGCTCAAGCAATCCACCTGCCTTGGCCTCCCAGAGTGCTAGGGATTACAGACATGAGGGAAATGTGCCTGGCTCATTTCCATTTTAAACAGTAATTTCTTTCTTTTCTTTTTTTTTTTTTTTTTT
>NW_003852506.1:2348987-2350218 GCF_000181295.1 Otolemur garnettii
CAGCCGTCATTGTTGTTTGGCAGGTCTGGGCTGGGGATTCGAACCGGCCACCTTAGGTTTATGTGGCTGGCGCCTTAGCCGGTTGAGCTATAGGTGCCGAGCCATAGATAATTATTTTAACATGAAACTTATTAAAAAGTCTAACTCATTCACAAAGGTATCATACTCCCCATTTTCTCCATATGTATCTCTATGGGGGATAACTGAAGTTATGTTTTTCTATCATATATAAACACATCTACTATGCCATTCCTATTCTAAAACTAGGTTTCTGCCTGTATCTCAGCACTTTTATTTTTCCTGTACTTCTTGATCCTTACTCTCCTGACTTCTTTCTTTTTCTTTTTTTTTTAATAGAGACACAGTCTCACTTTATTGCCTTCGGTAGAGTGCCATGGCATCACACAGCTCACAGCAACTTCCAACTCCTGGGCTTAGGCTATTCTCTTACCTCAGCCTCCCAAGTAGCTGGGACCACAGGCGCCTACCAGAACACCTGGCTATTTTTTTGTTGCATTTTGGCTGGGGCCGGGTTTGAACCCGCTACCCTCAGTATATGGGGCTGGCACCCTACTCACTGAGCCACAGGCGCCGCCCTTTTTTAAGATTTTTTTTTTTTTTGGCAGTTTTTCACCAGGGCTGGGTGTGAACCTGCCACCTCGGCATATGGGGCCAGTGCCCACTCCTTTGAGCCACAGGCACTGCCCACTCTTTTGATCTCTTACTTCCCTAAGTCCAAACTTATTCAATTTAAGTAGATGCAAGCATCTGTTTCTTTCATTTCTAAACTTGCCTATCTATTACATTATGTCCTCTAGTGTAATGCTTCCTGATCATTTACATATTAAAACATGATTAAAATTGTAAATGATTTCTTAGCCGATTTTCTTACATTATGGTTATGATATTTGACACATGTTTTAAAAACTATATGCCTGGGAAGATTACATTTTCCAGGAATTCCAATTGAAGCTAATTAAGGGGCATTATAAGATGATAATAAGAAGGGAATTGACATCAGGCCTCAGAGAGTTGAGAAATCCTTTGTTCCAGTGGTGAAGTAACTAAACCTAAGCCAATAACTGCCTGGCATATATCTGGGCTTAGGGCTTGGTTCATGAGTTAGTGCAGTCATGGGAAAGCTTTTTATTGGATTTGACCATGTTAGGCTTTAGATCCAACAACTTCTAGCAAGCAGAAGGAGAGCCTTAAGAAGAAACAGTACTGGCTC
>NW_003852506.1:2351419-2357969 GCF_000181295.1 Otolemur garnettii
AGCCGTCATTGTTGTTTGGCGGGCCCGGGCTGGGGATTCGAACCCGCCACCTTAGGTGTATGTGGCTGGCGCCTTAGCCGCTTGAGCCACAGGCGCGGAGCCTCTCACAATTCTTGATGTGGAGTCACTTCCTAGTTCATAGATGGCCATGTTTTTACCTTACATCGTGGAAAGGCTGAAGATCTCTCTGGGGCCTCTATTATAAGGGCAGTTTTATCCCCTTCATGAGGGCATGGTCCTTATGACCTAATCACTTCCCAAAGGCCCCACTCCTAATACTATTGTTACCAGCCACTGTTAACCTGAACAGCCATTTCATGTAGGATACTGCTTGCTGTGGTGAGGTCCTAACAAGGCTAGATGTACCTATGAGCTGACATGTAGACGTTGTTTATTCACTTCCAAGGTCGGCTGTCATAGATAAGTTAAGGAACTGGATTCCATGGTATAGGTCAAGGATACAGGGCACTCTGTACACCCAGTGGAGTCTTGATTATAAATTATTCTGCAGTTAAAATGCTCTGTAGATACAACCACTAAGATAGGAAGTTATTGTGTAACCTTGTAACCTATCAGAGGGGATCTGTTTGACACATACTACAATGACTAATAAGATTACTAATGCTTATCACTGTGAGAAAGAAAAGTAACAAAGGGAAACAAGAAGACATAACAGCTCTTTGAGGAGATATCCTTGCTGTTCTCTGGAATTGCTGGCTTTTTGGTAAATGAAAGTGAAACTGTTGAACTCTCATCTGCTTCTCCATTGATTGGCTTGGGTGACAGGTGGTAAGACTCCTTAGTCTGGAAATGCTATTACCTTGGCAGTAAAATTTCAACATAAGAATTTTGGGGAGACATAAGCATTTAGATTAGAAGTATGGTGTGTTATACTTCTAATCTTCCAGTTCTGTGAACCACAGAATCTTCCTTATTATTTAAGCCAGTTTGAGATTGCTTTTCCTATTACTTATAACCGAAAGAAACCAGCTGATAAATGTATCCACGGTCTTCAGAGTTTAGACTGCAGAAATAAATATTTCCGTTTATGGGGTGAAATTATCTTCCAGGCTTTGGTTTCCTGTTTTTAGGCTGATTTGCAATTTTACCAAAGACTTAAATTAGTAAATTTAAAATTCTGACAGTGAAATGTTGGAATCAATTTAATCTCAATATGTTTCAAATACGTGTATTTTTGAAAGCTGAAAATTCAAGAGCCTGAAATAGACCTGACTGTAAGTCATAAGTCTGGCTGGACAGATGGTTAAAATCAGTAGGGTGGAATCAGGTGAGTAGTGGTATTGTACTGGTAACTTCAGGTAAACAAATACTAGCCAAGGAGCCTCAGACGGGTAACTTCACCTTTTGGGGGCTCCATTTCTGAAAGGAGGGGATTAGAAAAGGCACCTGTAGGCTGGGCGCCTGTAGTTCAAGCGGCTAAGGCGCTAGCCACAAACACCAGAGCTGGCGGATTCGAATCCAGCTGGGGCCTGCCAAACAACAATGACAAGTGTAACCAAAAAAAAAAAAAAAAAAATCGCCAGGCGTTGTGGCGGGCGCCTGTAGTCCCAGCTACTTGGGAGGCTGAGGCATGAGAATCGCTTAAGCCCAGGAGTTGGAGGTTGCTGTGAGCTGCCATGTCACAGCACTCTACCCCGGGCGACAGCTTGAGGCTCTGTCTAAACAAAACAAAACAGAAATGGCACCTGTAAAGACCTGTTCCCGTGACCGCCCCACTCTGGGCAGCTCGCGGACAATGCTGATGGGCCTACTCTCAAAGGGAGAGCCTGTCCTCTGGGGTTTGGGCACCTCCGCACGTGATCTCAGGGTTGCTGCATTGAAGTCCCCATTCAGAAATGCAGCACTGCGAGCCACAAGACAGAATGGGCCTGGTCTACGCTGCCAGGAACCGCCACTTGCTGGGTTCGCAACGCAGCTCCGGGAAACGGCAGAGCCGGGGCGCACCACCCCGCCCCTGGCGTCCCGCCCCACCCCGTCCGGCCCTCGGACTTCCACTTGCTGTACGCCGATTGGTCGCTCTGGAGCACAGGGCGCCGCGCCGCGCCCCGCCAACGCCTTCTCTCCACCTCCTCGCGCCCGGCTCCGCCTCCGGCAGGTCGCTTACTGAGCGCCGATTGGTTGCTGTGGTGCCTACGTCATCGCGTCCCGCCCCACTGGCGCCCTGGCCTCGCGCTCGGCGTCTTCTGCCGGCTGCCGAGACTGAGGTGGAGCTCAAGGACCCTCGCCTTGCTGTGGCACAGCCACCTCCTCCCCACGCGCGCGCCTCGGATCGGCGTGGGCGTCGGAGGAAGCAAGGTGAGTGCTGTCGGCGGGTCTCAGACGCCAGGTGGGTTCGCGCCCTCAGCCTGCACGTGCCGAGGCTCCTTCCTCGGGCCCTACCCGGCCTGCTAGGTACCGCGGCTCCGCCCCGCCTGTTCTTCCCTGCGCCCGGCGCCGGCCGGCCAACTCGGGCCCGCGGTGCGGGGTGGGGCCTCCGCCTCCCCCTCCGGCCCTGGCCCGCGTCCCCGCAGGCCGACCGCGGCCGCCATCCCCACTTAGCCCGGGCTGTCCGCCCCGCCGCCGCATCTCTCTGTCAGGTTGCTCTACTGGAGTGGACCGGAAAGGTCTCTATCGCACGCCTGTCCGCTTCTCGGGGCGCCCAGGAGGGGAGGGAACGATTTACAGGGCGCTATGCGGTGGCCGCGACGCTCTCCGCAGGCCCAAACGGGTGTCCGAGGGCAATTCACGCCCTTTTTCACCCCTCGCGTTTGCGCTGAATTACTACTGGAAATCTGTCAGTGTCTCAGGCTCTTTGCTGACTCCCTTCGTACGAGAAGGGGAAGTGGAAGAGGAACAAAATTCTTTGGGCAATTAATCGAGCGTTCAGTGTCCTTTTAGATAGGCAGAGAATTATCGATGTGATGATAGTGGCGAATAAGACCGTTTTGGTTTTTAACATGTTAAGTTGTAAGGTGCTTAAATCTGAAAGGTAAGTATATGACCTTTTAAAACCAAAGCAGTGGGACTGTTGGGTTGCGCCCCTCCGCTAATGCTGGGTGGGAGGAGGGGGCGCGGGAGTGGGAGCCTGGGATTGGTGTGAATGTGTAATCGGCAATTTTCGATCTCAGAGACCCGGGTTTCTCTTTTAAGACTGTTCCCACCTCACTAGTACTTGAATCCTTACTTCGGCACTTTAGACGTTCTTACTCCCAGGCTTGTCACCTGTCTTTTTCATCAGTTTCAGTCTTTGTCTTACTTGAGTTTAAAACTGCACGAGTTCCTTTTTTTTTCCCCTTTCTTTTTTGTTTTGAAGACAGAGTCACACTTTGTCGCCCTTGGTGGGTGCCGTGGTGTCATAGTTCACCAAGCAACCTCCAACTCTTGGGCTCAAGCGGTTCTCTTGCTGCAGCCTCCCGAGTAGCTTAACTACATGCGTCCGCCACAATGCTCTGGCTCAGGCTGGTCTCCTGAGAACCAGTCAATACGAGGATTACAGACGTGAGCCACCCGCACCTGGCCTTAAAACTGCACAAGTTTCAGGAGGCGCCTGTGGCTCAGTGGGTAGGGCCCCGGGCCCATATAGCAAGGGTGGCGCGTTCAAACCCGGTACCGGTGCAACGAAAAAATAGCCTGGCACCTGTGGTTCCAGCTACTGGGGAGGCTGAGGCAAGAGTCACCTAAACCGAGGAGTTGGAAGTTGCTGTGAGCTGTGTGACGCCATGGCACTCTACGGAGGGCGGAGGGCGAGGTGATAAAGTGAGACTGTTTCTTTTTTTTTTTTGAGACAGAGCCTCAAGCTGTCCCCCTGGGTAGAGTGCTGTGGCATTACAGCTCACAGCAACCTCCAACTCCTGGGCTCAAGCGAGTCTCCTGCCTCAGCCTCCCAAGTAGCTGGGACCACAGGCGCCCGCCACGATGCCTGGCCATTTTTTGGTTGCAGCCGTCATTGTTGTTTGGCGGTTCCGGGCTGGGGATTTGAACCCGCCACCTTAGGTGTCTGTGGCTGGCGCCTTAGCCGGTTGAGCTATAGGCGCCGATCCAAGTGAGGCTGTTTCTACAAAAAAAAAAAAAAAAACTGCACAAGTTTCACACAGAACAAACATTAAATATTTTTCTGAGAATAGTGTCACAGACCGTTCTTAAAATGAAAACCAAAAGTCATCTGGTGGTGGGATGTGGTGGCCCCTGCCTGTAATCCTAGCACTTGGGAGACTGAGGCAGGTGGATTGCCTGAGCTCAAGGGTTCTAGACCAGCCTGAGCCAGAGCAAGACCCCAGCTGTAAAAATAGCTGGGTGTTGTGACAGGCTACTCCGGAGGCTGAGACAAGTGAATCACTTGAGTCCAAGAATTTGAGGTTCCTGTGAGCTGTGAGGAGGCCATGGCAGTCTACTGAGGGTGACAAAGTGAGACTCCATCTCAAAAAAAAAAAAAAAACAACAAAAAAGGAAGTTATCTGAAATATAGATAACATGGGAAAAGCAGGTTTGACTAGAGCAGGGTGAGGATATATTTTTCCTCTTCTAGAGACACTCCTCTAATTTCTCCTCTGCTGCTAGCTAGGATTAAAGCAGGCTTCACTGGCTAGTCTTTTCTGAATTTGCTTCTGGGGGCCAAGGTAAAGAATTATTTTATTTTTATTTTCCTTTTTATTTTTATTTTTGAGACCAAATCTCACCCTCTTGTTCCAGGGTGTAGTGCCATGGTATCAACTTAGTTCACAGCAATCTCAAACTCCTGGGCTCAAGCCTTCTATCTTAGCTTCCTGTGTATCTGGCTAACTGGCAAATCCCACCATTGCCCTGCTAATTTAAAAACAGATTTTTTATGTAGACAGTGGTCTTGCTAGGTTGTTCAGCCTGGTCTCGAACTCCTGGGCTCAGGGGATCCACCTGGCTCAGCCTCCCAAAGTGCTGAGATTTTAGGTGTGAGCCATTGGGTTGCCTTTTTAGATGATAAAACATTCAGATTGTTGAAAACAATTTACACATTACAGAAGAATATCAAGTAAAAAGTTCAGATAGTTAGAAAAGTTAGAATTCCTTGGGGTTTTTGTTGTTGTTGTTGTTGTTTTAGAGGCAGAGTCTCACTTTGTTGCCCTCGGTAGAGTACCGTGGCGACCCAGCTCACAGCAACCTCAAATTCTTGGGCTTAAGTGATTATCTTGCCTCAGCCTCCCAAGTAACTGGGACTACAGGCACCCGCCACAATGCCCGGCTATTGTTTTGTTGCAGTTGTCTTTCTTTAGCAGGCCCACTGGGTTTGAACCCATCAGCCCCAGTGTTTGTGGCCGGCGCTGACTATGGGTGCCAAGCTGAATTCCTTGTTTCTTTGCTCTTTATAGCCTCAATTCCACTTCCCAGGAGGGGAATCATAACCATAATATTGTTAGATAACTGACAATAACCTAAGGACATATATCCATGTCAGTACACATGGACCTACCTCATTTTTAAAATTCTGTGTAGTACACCATTATTTGGAGGTACCTAATGTATATTGTTTTGGTTCCTTATTGATGGACATCTTGGTTGCTTCTGGGTTTTACTAAAAACTTTGTTTGCTATATGAAAATATTTTTGGCTTTGTAGGTTAAGTTTTAGGTAGATAATTTAAACAGATTATTGCACTTCAGAGTAGTTGTATTTCATGAGGAATCTTTTTAAACTTAAAGTTTTACAATTGAAAGGCAGTAGCTTAATCAGTTTGAATTCAATGCATTTTTCAGACTCCGTGTCTTTTATATTTAGAGACAGTTTTGAGGACTGTGTTAAATAATAGTGAATTTATTAACCTGGTTACCACTTAGTGGTATATATAACCTTAAGGTTGTATTCCCTCATTCATTAAGTTGGCAGAAATGATTAGAGAAGGCCATCAGGAAGAAGAGAAAATGTGAACAGACATGTTTTGTGTACCATTCTGTGATAATCCCTTTGAATGTCCAACAGTAACAGATATGCTTGTTCTTACTTTGCAAAATGTATCTCAGGTACAAAAAACTATACAACATATATGTAATTTAAAGAGTATTATTACAGTGATTATTATTGTATCAACTACCAGATTAAAAAAAGTATTTTTCTTCCAGAGTTAGCCTCATTCCTGATTTTTTGTGCTAATCTTTCTTTCTCTTGCTTTTTTTTTTGAGACTAAGTCTTATTTTATCACCCTCAGTAGAGTACCATGGTGTCATAGCTCACAGCAACCTCAAACTCTTGGGCTCAAGTGGTTCCCTTGCCTCAGCTTCCTGAGTAGCTGGGACTACAAGTGTCCTCCACAATGCCTGGCTACCTTTCTCTTCCTTTTAAAATAAGCTTTACACTTACATACATAAATTCGCATAATATAAAAAATTTCACATGATACATACTTACACGTAATTACATATTTACACATATGTACATAAATGCACACCTCCCCATGTCCTGATCTAAACAGTATATTTAGTTTTGAATGAATAGTGTTAGAAGTAAATTTTCGGCTTGGCGCCTGTGGCTAAAGCGGCTGAGGCACCAGCCACATACACCTAAAGTGGCGGGTTCCAATCCA
>NW_003852506.1:2358462-2362764 GCF_000181295.1 Otolemur garnettii
CCGGGCTGGATTCGAAGCCACCACCTTAGGTGTATGTGGCTGGCGCCTTAGCCACTTGAGCCGCAGGCGCCGAGCCAATCAGTTAATATTTCATAAGACAACAAAATCATAATACGTTTGGGATTAATTTTCTGTACCAGGCTGTAAAATCATAGTCCTCATTAATTTCTGTAGTTAAACTTTATAGGACTGTGAACTATTTTCGTCTTTATCAATAGTGGATTATTCATTAAATTGACAGTGATAACACAGTTTTATCTCTTAAGCACAGTCAAGGTCCAGACAGGCTTACTAGAAAATGGCAGGGCTTTCTAAATTTGGGATTGAAATTTTGTTTCATAACTGTAAACTCAAACTTGACTGTGTAAGGAAAGGACAATATTGTCCTATGATATGAAAGCTTTCAGAAAAAGATAAACAGAAATGGCCTCAGCTACCCCGACCGTTTACAAGGGCATTTTTGAGGAAGTCAAAATGGGCAGTGTTATGAGTGAGTCCTAGGAAATGAGGTTCACCTTAGTCCCGGTATTTGGAGAGTTCTCCTGTGGACCAACTACAACAGAAACAGGATCAGAGGGAGTGGACTGCTCCACATTTTCTGCTTAGCCTACCTGCTCTAACAGGGTAGGTCAAAGCAGAACCTCAAAGCAGAACCGCTCTGTGGGGGAAGGGTTATGTCCTCTGCTGATGCAGGCTGCAGGGCTATAACAGAGCAGAAACTCCATCAGCATATGCTTAAGATCAAGCCACTGAGTACAGATAGGAATCTGGACCAGATTCCTGAGGCATTCAGTCCTCATGTTAAAAAGCTGCTGTAGCAGCTGCGATATTATTTCCCGAGTTACACTGTTTCAGTCTGGCTTGGTTCTCTGCTTCTGAGGCACAGCTGAGTTCTCTTCAACTTTCTCTCCTATGTTGACTGTTTCCTACATCCTGTATTTTCTTTTATTGATTTATTCTCTCTGGTAAAGCTCGAAGTCCAGTAGCTTTTTTTTGAGATAGAGTCTCCCTTTGTCACCCTGGGTAGAATGTCGTGGCATCTTAGCTCACAGTAACCTCCAACTCCTGGGCTCAAGTGATCCTCTTGCCTCAGCCTCTCAAATAGCTGGGACCACAAGAGCCTGCCACAATGCCCGGGCATTGTGACTGGGCCTCGCTCTTGCTCAGGCTGGTCTTGAACCAGTGAGCTCAAGCAATCCACATGCTTTAGTCTCCCAGAATGGTGGGCTTACAGGCATAAGCCACCATGCCTGGTCTTCCTGTAGCTTTTTGACAAGAAGAGTTAACTTTTTTTGTAAAACTTCCATGTCTGAATATGTTTTGATTCTGTCCTCATACCTAATTGGTATTTTGGCTGGTAACATACTTTTAGTTGGAAATAATTTTACTTCAGATTTTTATTTTATTTTTATTTATTTATTTATTTTTGAGACAGAGTTTCATTCTGTGCCCGTGGTAGAGTGTCATGGCATCATAGCTCACAGCAACCTCAAACTCTTGGGCTCAAGCAATTCTCAGGCCTCAACCTCCCAAGTACCTGGGACTACAGGCACCCGCCACAACACCCAGCTTTTTTTTTTTTTTTGTAGTTATCGTTGTTTAGTAGGCTGGGCTGGATTCTAACCCACCAGCCTTATTGTATGTGGCTGGCTCCCTAACTACTGAGCTATGGGCACCAAGCAATGGCCTGGTCTTCTAATTTCTTACATATTTTCTATTTTTTTCCCTACTTCTACATTTTCTTTACTTTTATTTCCCAACCTTTGTATTTGCATTTTAAGAACGTTTTCACTATCATGTTTTAAATTCCAAGGGCTATTTTTGAGCTTCTTAGTGTTTCTTATGATAGAGTTCCATTCTTGTTTCATAGATATAGTAGTTTCTCTTATCTTTGCAGTTATAATCATTTTGTTTTAGGTTTTTTTTTATCTCTGAATGATTTATTTCTACCAACCTGCTTATTTTCTCTGTGTGTATTCACATGCGTATTAGTCCTTCACTTTTTGCTTATGATTAAGAATGGGAACTAAGGCTTGGCAACTGTGGCTCAAGTGGCTTAGGTGCCAGCCACATACACCTCAAAAAAAAAAAAAAAGAATGGGAACTAAAAGGTGACTGGATAGCTCTGAGGACATGGATGAGGCTAGTCAACTGCGTGTTTCACTGCACAGTGATCTGGCCAGGCCATCTGTCAAGGGGAGCCTTTTTTTTTTTTTTTTTTTTGAGACAGAACCTCAAGCTGTCCCCCTGGGTAGAGTGCCATGGCATCACAGCTCACAGCAACCTCCAACTCCTGGGCTCAAGTGAGTCTTCTGCCTCAGCCTCCCAAGCAGCTGGGACCACAGGCGCCCACCACAACACCTGGCTATTTTTTTTTCGGTTGCAGCCATCATTGTTGTTTGGCAGGCCTGGGCTGGATTCGAACCTGCCACCTTAGGTGTATGTGGCTGGCGCCTTAGCCACTTCAGCCACAGGTGCCAAGCCCAAGGGGAGCCTTGACATCCATATTCTTACCATATTTGCTTAAGTTTGTCAGTTTCTCCAGAGCAGAGTTTTCCTGTCTGGAAGGAAAGGACCTGATTGCCAGTCTTCTGAGCTAGAACAGAGTTTGAAACTCTCTCCATTTAGCATACCATCCCAATGTCCAGTTTTCAGTTGTGTCAGGTATCCCATGGTCCAGAACACAAGCCATAGGACAAAACCCACCCACTCTATCAAGATATGGCTGAACAGTTGCCAATACCATTAGGAAAGAAGAGACAGCATCTAGGGATCTGTTTTCTAACCACTTCCCCCTAGTCTTCACTGGTTTGGTTCCCAGCTTTCCCTGCTGCTGTCTTGGAATTTGGCTTTCTTGGATGTGCTAACTTAGTTGCTATTGTCCATTTATTGTTCTTGTGTCCTGTTCTTCCTATTATTAGTAATTAATAATTTTTCAAAAAACTCCCTTTGCCCTATTTTTATGGGGTTTCAGTAGAGAACAAAATGAGATGCTTGTGTATAGACTGCCATCTTCACTCAGAAGTAGTAATCGTTTTCTCAACCTGAGAGTTGTAGTATTCTGCCAGGAACAGAATGCCCTCTACAGAGCAGTGATGTGTGTGAGCCATCTCTGTGGTGGGTTAGCAGGATTGGGGGGTCACATGTGCACTCTGTTTTCATTGATTCTCACTTTTTCAGGTACCTGCTGCTGTTACCCTAGTTTATATACCAGAAGACCATAGCTGAAGGAGATGTAAAGCTCAAACAGTGCCTGGCACATGGTAGCTGTTCTAGGAAGACTGAAATGGATAAATGAACCTGTCCAAGTAGGCATAGCTGGGAAGAGACCAAATGCAGCAGTGAGCCCAGATTAGTGCTAACTCCAAAGTCAGTGTTTTTAGCCACTTCTCTGCTGGCTAATGTGGAAGATATTCCTTATTACTTCAAGATGTCTTACTTTCAGACTGGGTACAGTGGCTCACACCTCTAATCCTAGCACTCTGAGAGGCTAAGGCAGGTGGATTACCTGAGCTCAAGAGTTCGAGAACCTGTCTCTTAAAATAGCTGGGTGTTATGACTGGCACCCCTAGTCCCAGTTACTTGGGAGGCTGAGGCAAGGGGATCACTTGAGCCCAAGAGTTTGAGGTTGCTGTGAGCTATGATGGCATGGCATGCTACTAAGGGCAACAAAGTGAGACTCTGTCTCAAAAAAAAGAAAAAAGATGTGTACTTCCTTTGAGCCCTTTAGAAATAGTGCTACTATTGGCTTTTTTTGAACTCGCCTTACTGCAAAGTACTGGTAAGCAGTGTTTTCCCAGTACTACTTACCAGTAGGGTTCACTTTCTTTGTGTGGATTGAAAGCTGTGGCCCTGAAACCAGTTTCTCAAAATAGAGCATAGGACATTTACCAAGAAATTCCAGAGCATGCAAAGATGACTAAGCAGTGCTCCTGGGGAGTTTAGGTAAAGATGTCTTCAGAGGATGAGTGGAATTGTATGGCGGGATCAGCTCTTGGATTATGTAGTAGTCATGTGTATTCATGTGGCAATTCATGTTTTTTTTTCAACTTAACACAAATTTTAAATACAGAAAAGTTGAAAGAAAAGTAGATTTAACATTGTTAAGATTTTGCCCTTTTGCTTTATCTATTATTATTTTTCTTAACCATGGTAGTATGTTGCTGACATTGACACTTTACCCTAAACCTGTGTTTATGTTTATCTCTTAGCCTTTGCTGTGAGTTGTGACAGACATAGCACTCTACTGAGGGCAACAAAGTAATACTCTGTCTCTAAAAAAAAAAAAAAAAAAAGGCTTGG
>NW_003852506.1:2363232-2364462 GCF_000181295.1 Otolemur garnettii
CACAGCAACCTCCAACTCCTGGGCTCAAGAGAGTCTCCTGCCTCTGCCTCCCAAGTAGCTGGGACCACAGGCGCCTGCCACAACGCCAGGCTATTTTTTGTTTGCAGCCGTCATCGTTTGGCGCCCTGGATTCGAACCTGCCACCTTAGGTGTATGTGGCTGGTACCTTAGCCACTTGAGCCAGCCTACACCTGGCTTCTATTGCAATGGCTGTTCCATATTGATTTCCTTATCAAAAGGTCACTGGGACATACCCTTGTTCTCTCCTGAACATGCTTTCAAATTTTTTTAAATATAGATAGCCTGAGAATTATCCACATTTTAAGTGCTGCTTCTCTCTCTCTCTGTCTCTTTCTCTCTCTTTTTTTTTTTTAGAGACAGAGTCTTACTTTGTTGCCCTTGATAGAGTGCTATGGCATCACAACTCACAGCAACCTCCAGCTCTTGGGCTTAGGCAATTAGGCTTAGGATTAGCTCTTGCCTCAGCCTGCCGAATAGCTGGGACTACAGGCGCCTGCCACAACGCCCAGCTATTTTTTGTTGCAGTTTGGCCAAGGCCGGGTTCAAACCTGCTACCCTCAATATATGGGGATGGTTGCCCTACTCACTGAGCCCCAAGGTGCTGCCCATCTCTCTTTTTTGGGGACATAATCACAGCTCATTGCAACCTCAAACTCCTAGGTTTAAGCGATCCTCCTGCCTCTGCCTCTGAAATAGTTGGGTCCACCTGGCTAATTTCTTTTATTTTTAGTAGCGATAGAATGTTACTGTGTTGCCCAAGCTAATCTTGAACTCCTGGCCTCAAAAAATCCTCCTGCCTCAGCCTCCTCAAGTGCTGTAATTGAATGTGTGAATGACCGCACCCAGCCTGCTTCTCTTTTGGTTAACAATTTCATCTTTAAGTAATTTCTGTCTCCTTGCATTTTAGTATGAGCACTCAAGAGAAGCCAAGCCATGCCCTCAGCACTTTGCTTAGAAATTTCCTCAGCCAAACATCCAGTTACACTGCTCGCAAATTCTACCTTACACAAAACACTAAAACATGAACATAATTTAACCAAGTTCTTTGCCACTTTATAACAAGAATTACCATTCTTCCATTGTTCAATAACACGTCGCTTGTTTCCTTCCGAGATGTTATCAGAATGACCTTTATTGTCCATATTTCTACCAATATTCTGTTCGCAACCACTTAGATATTTGCTATGACAGTTGTGGCTCTGGCTCGGC
>NW_003852506.1:2365949-2370986 GCF_000181295.1 Otolemur garnettii
GCCTTAGCCACTTGTGCTATAGACGCTAAGCCAGTATCTTCTAACATCTGATACTATGTTCAAATTTCCCTAATTGACCAAGACTACCTTCCAAAAAATAATTTTGGAACCGTAATCATTAAAGATTTATACATTTTAGGGCCAGGTGTGGTGGTGCATCCCTATAATCCCAGCACTCTGGGAGGCCGAGGTAGGCGGATCACCTCAGCTCAGGAGTTTGAGACCTGCCTGAGCTAAAGCAAGACCCCGTTTCTAAAAAATAGCTGAACATTGTGGTGGGTGCCTGTAGTCCTAGCTACTTGGAAGACTGAGGCAAGAGAATTGCTCGAGCCCAAGTGTCAGAGGTTGCTGTGAGCTATGGTGCTACAGCACTGTATGGGGAGGGGCAGGCAACAAATCGAGACTTTATACCCGCCCCCCCCAAAAGTTTCATACATTTCACTTTGTTGACAATTTTTGACATAGACAAAATTAATGTTGAAATCCTCTGCAGTTTCCACTTCATATTGCTCTGAGAGGCTCCTTTATTACTGGAGAGATGGTGATGCTTAGAATCTTAGCAATGGAAAGAACCCTTGAGGTAGTTTGGTGCAGTGATTCCCATGTTTTGCTGATCATTAGGCTTTCCTGGGGTGTTTAAGAAAACTAGATTCCCTATCTTTTTCTTCTTTTTTTTTGTTTTTTAAGAGACAGAGTCTCATTTTGTTGCCCTCAGTAGAGTACTGTGGCACCACAGCTCACAGCAAGCTCCAACTCCTGGGCTTAGGTGATTCCCTTGCCTCAGTCTCCTGAATAGCTGGGACTACAGGTGCCCGCCACAATGCCTGAGTATTTTTTGTTGCAGTTTGGCCAGGGCCAGGTTCATACCCGCCACCCTCGGTATATGTGGCCAGCTCCCTATTCACTGAGCTACAGGTGCCGGCCCAAGATTCCCTATCCTTACTTCTCATTTTTTGATTTTTTGGGGGGATGTCCAAATTATCCATTCTTCTTAAACTCTCCAGGTTACTGTTAAGTTAGCCCGGTAATGATCCATGGACCATATGTTTGGAAACTACTGATTTAGTCTGTCCCCTTCATAGAGCAGCTTCAGCCAGCTAGAGAATGTCAGAGCCAGGACTAGAGACAGGACTTTCGTGTTCATATTTGTACCTTTTGTCAAGCAATACACACCATGTAATTGCTGTGCAGTATAATGTGCAATTATTAAAATAAACAAAAATCCCCAGAGAATCATTTAAGCTAGTCCTGCCAGGGGAAGGTAATGAATTGATGTGAGGCTCTTGCCTCAGTTTCCCGAGTAGCTAGGACAGTAGGTACCCACTACTATGCCCTAAGGTAGAATTGGAATATTGACTGTAGATGAGTAATGAAAAGGGCATTCCAAGGAGAGGGAGCAGTGCATGTGTGTGTGTGTAAGATATGTATGTATATGTAAAACATTTAGCAGTTTACCTAATAAACAATAGATGTTCAGCATGTATTGGCTACCTTCTCCTATCTTTAATGGCTGGAGTAGAGTTTGTCAAAATAGTGGGAGGTAAGAAAGCTATATTAGGACTCGGGCAGTGGCTCATGCCTGTAATCCCAGCACTCTGGGCTGCTGAGGTGGGTGGATTGCTTGAGCTCAGGAGTTCTAGACCAGCCTAAGCAAGAGCAAGGCCCCTGTCGCTACTAAAATAGAAAACTAGTTGACCACTACAGGTGGTTGCCTGTAGTCCCAGCTACTAGGGAGGTTGAGGCAAAAGGATTACTTGAGCTTAAGAGTTGGAGGTTGCTGTGAGCTATGGTGCCATAGCACTCTACCCAGGATGACAGAGTGAGATTCTGTTTCAAAAAAAAAAAACTCTATTACAGCAACACTGCATACAGTTGACCTTTCATATCTGTGGGGTCTACATCAAAGGATTCAACTAGCTTCAGGTTGAAATATTAAAAAAAACTCAAACTGGCTTGGTGCCTGTAGCTCAGTGGTTACAGCGCTGGCCACATACACCAGGGCTTGGGGGTTTGAACCTGGCCCGGTCCTGCTAAACAACAATGACAACAACAACAAAAATAACCAGACATTGTGGCGGGTGCCTATGGGGGGTGCCACATACACCAGGGCTTGGGGGTGCCACATACACCAGGGCTTGGGGGTTTGAACCTGGCCCGGTCCTGCTAAACAACAATGACAACAACAACAAAAATAACCAGACATTGTCGCGGGTGCCTATGGCGGGTGCCCTGTGGGGGGCTGAGGCAAGAGAATCTCTTAAGCCCAAGAGTTTGAGGTTGCTGTGAGCTGTGACACTATGGCACTCTACTGAGGGCGACCTAGTGAGACTGTCTCAAAAAAAACAAAAAACAAACCTCAAACCAATAAATAACAATATAATAATAAAAAATAACACAATAAGTGTAGTGTAACAACTATTTACATAGCATTTATATCATGTTAGGTATTATAAGTAATCTAGAGATGACTTAACATATTCAAGAGGGTATGTGTAGGTTATATGCAAATACTATGCCATTTTACGTAAGAAACTTAAGCATCTGCAGATTTTGGTCTCCTGAGGATGGGAGTTGGGGTGTGGCTGGTGTGTTTCCTAGAGCTGAGGGACAGCTGTACTCTGTGTATGCTGGGCTTTATTTTATAGGCTGTTGGAACTTTCTGAATGAACAGCATAATCCGATATGAGTTATGAGTTTTAGGGAGAAATTCTGGCCTTTTATGGATTTGAGAAGCAGGGAGTATGATTTTAAGACATACAAGAGTGAGACCCTATCTCTAAAAATAGTCAGGTATGTGGCGGATACCTGTAGTCCCAGCTGCTTAGGAGGCTGAGGCAAGAGAATCAGTTGAGCCCAAGAGTTTGAGGTTGTTGTCGCTATGATACCACAACACTGTATCAAGGGCATCAAAGTGAGAAACTATCTCAAAAAAGAAAGGAAATAATATGTTTGAATATATTGTCACATCAGAATTTATTTCCTTCACTGAAATGACACTTATTACCAGCTTTTATAAATGATCAGTTTATTTATTATTTTTAATTGACAAATCATAATTGTATCTGTAAATTGTCAGTTTACATAAACCTAGATATAAAGTTGACTTTATTTCTTTTTGGTGACTGAATGAGGCATGTATTGCATTTCACATTTTGAAAGTTCTGATAGATCCAGTCATTCATTGTGTATTTGAATGCCTACTATGTATCAGGCACTGGGCTAGGCTCTGGGAAAACCATGGTAAGCAACCAGCACTTCATGGAGCTTACTCTCTACAGGGGAAGGTGATATAGATATTAATAAAATAATTAGATTGATAATTAAATCATAAGAGAATTAGATCTTATGGAGTCAGGAGGCCATGGAAATTAGTATCATCTTTCATTATTTCAGTAGCCTTTAACTGGTTTTTATTTCCACTCTTACCCTGCAGTCTGTTCTTCCCACAGCAGCCAAACTAATTCTTTTAAATGTAAGTTACTCTGCTCAGAATCTTCTTATGGCTGCTTCTTTCAATCAGTAAAGTCTGAAGTTTTCATAGTGGCCTGTGAAACTCTGTAATGATCTGCCCTTGCCCCATCACTTCTCTGATCTTATTTTCTCCTACTATCCCCTCTCATTCACTCCACCTCAGCCACATTGGTCTCTATGTTGTTCCTTCAGTATCTGAGTCCTAGACACTGCCTTAGGACCATTGCCCTGCCTGTTTTTCCTCTGTTTTTTCTTGTTATGGCTAATCCCTCTCTACTTCCAAGTCTTTGCTCAGGTCACATCTTTTCGGTGGGGTCCACCTTTGACCACCAGTTTGACATTTCAGCTGGCCCCACCACCACCTGTACACCCAAAGTCCCTTTACTCTATGTTTTTTTGCCCCCGCCATGGCACTTAATCACCTTCTCACATGGCATATAATTTACTTATTTTATCATGCTTGTTGTCTCTTTCTTCTTTACCCCAGTAAAGCTCCTCATGGCCAGTGCTTTTTAATCTGCTCATTGATATATTTAAATGTCCAGAATAGTGCCTGGTATATAACAAGGACTTTAAACAAATGTTAAGTGAATAATGAATGAAGGGAAAGCTGATATTTGAGTTGAAAACTGACAACTAAGCTGGTATCGGAAGTAGGAATGGGAGTTGATGAGTTGAGAAAGGAGAAACCACTGTGACTAAAGGAAAGCACAAGAGGGAATCTGTTGTAAGAAGGACTGAGCTACTTTATAGAGTTTTGTCTTTATCTTAAAATCAATACAAAAGCAATTAAAAGTTGGAAGCATGAGGGAGATACCAGATTTGTGCTTTTTTATTTAAAAAAATCATTCTAGCTGTGGTGTAGAATGGTATATGTTTGAATATATTGTCGTTGCAATGATGGAGGCAGAAGTGGATGGGGCTAAATCAGTTGGGAGACTATTTTAATGGGGCAAAAAAGAATAGTATTCAGGTCATGGTGGTGGTGGAAATGGAGAGAAGTTAGACATGAGATATTTAGGAGGCACAGTCAGGTGATGGATTAGATGAGAGCTATAAGAGAAAAGTAACAAGGATGACACCTGCGTTTCTGGCTTGTTTAACTGGATGAATGGTAATTCATTCACTGTAGGGAATCCTGGAACAAAATCAAGTTTGGAGGAGATAATGTACTTGGGTTTGGACATAATGATTTTAAGGTGACTTTGAAACAGGGGATATCAAGCATGTATGCTTGGATGTAGGGAACTCATACTGGATATTTAAATTTGTAAATCAACTTCATAGAGAAGCAGGAAAGGGAAGATTCATAATCCACATTTTCAATAATTACAAGTTAACAAAAATAATACTGGGAAAAGTTATACAATTATACAGTTGAATTCTCTTTAAAAATCTATGTCCTCTATTCTTTCTTTGATTTTATTTATTCATTTTTTATTGAGATGGAGTCTTGCTTTGTGGCCCTCAGTAGTATGCTATGGCATTGTAGCTCACAGCGACCTCCAGCTCTTGGGCTTAGGTGATTCTCTTGCCTCAGCCTCCTCAGTAGCTGGGACTATAGGC
>NW_003852506.1:2372457-2380745 GCF_000181295.1 Otolemur garnettii
TTTTTTTTTTTTTTTTTTTAATGCCTAAATCCATGTTTTCCAAAATCAGAAGCAAGGTAAATAGGAGCTCCATCACCAGGGTGCTACAACCACCTCCCCGAACCTTTCCTCTCTACTACCATCCCAGTAAATAAATTTCCTAGCCTCAAATAATGATCAGAACCTCCTTCCCATTTTTTAAAGGTCATTGTAGCTCCAGACCTCCTCCTCATTTGCAAGCTCCAACCTGTGGTATGACAAAGGGAGTGGCCCTACCCCCAAATATACAAAATAGTACTCCTCTTTCTCTGTTCCTTTATTCTCAGGTGGCACTTCCTCTGCACCCTCCTTCATTGGACCCTTCTTCATTGCATCCTCTTTCAGTCCATCTTTGTCCAATCCATCTCCCTTACCTGGGTTAGCAAATAGGCTCAGTGGGGCCTGAAGTTGTTGGTTCGGCTGTCTGGCAGTTTCCAGGAGCTCCTGGGTCTCCTGTTACTCCTGGCAGGTCATCTCGGCCATCATCTTGGAGCTCGGCCATTGGAGCTTTCTCTTGCTTCTCCATGGCCTGGGTCTGCAGCAGGAGCCCCCTACATAGTGACTCCTCAGACATCAGCTGCTCAAAGGCAGCCCTGCACTGATGCGGGAAGATCAGATGCTAATCTCGCTTCTGCTGCAGATTCTTTACCTCTTCATTCTTCAGCTCCACCTGCAGGAAGACCCTGGACATGAGGGCAGGTGGTGGCCTGCTTCCAGATTTTGAGCCCATAAACAAGGGAATTGGGGTGTTGGGATTCAGGCAGTTGTTCATGTTCTTGGTTTTTGGTGTACTCTTGGCTGAAGAATGACCAGACCTATCAAAGCAAGGCAAGCATGAAGCAAAGTTTATTGAGGACCAAAAAAGATAGATTCACAGAGCAAGAGCAAGATAACATGTTTACAGAGCAAGATAAGTTCACTATAGACAAAGAACAAACTTTCCTTTATCCCAAGGAAAGGAAAAGGCCTAATTACTGATTTTTTATATTAAATAATAGAGTCTTTCATGATACAATTTTTTTTTTTACAGTCGGTGGCCGGGGGTAGGTTTGAACATATGGGGCCAACACCTTACCCCTTTGAGCCACAGGTGCCGCCCTCATGATACAAATTTTAATTTAATTTTAAAAACTGTTAATTGATTTCTTTGCTGTCATGCAAATCCCCTGATGATGAGAGCTAAGTTTATATTTTCCCCACAGTGCCTTGCTTGAATATTCTGTAATAGTCTGTGAATGTTTTCTGGGAGTTAGGTGTTGGTCATATACCATCATATGTGTATATGATGTATGTATAATTTCAGGCACGCAGTAATCTAGGGAAGATAGGAAAGGCGTGGGAAATGAACATCAGTTCAATACTCAGTCATCGTCCATATTTCTTCCCTGTAATTCCTTAGCTGCTTTCCTCACTCCAGTTACTACTTAATTACTGAGAGCCTCTAAATGTATCTTTGTCTTAAATAGCTCTTTAAGATTTTAGCTGTCTTCTGTACATCTCTACCTGAATGTCCTTCAGTCATATCAAATATATTATACCCAAATTAACTCTCCTGTCCCATTCTCCTTCTCAGTAGTCCTTGTTTTGATTAATACTCTTACCAGCTGTTGGGTTCCCGGCCAAGAAGCCTGATAGTCATCCTTAGCACTTTCCTGCCTATTGCTAATATCTCTTTAATATTTCTCAAATTAAAACCCTTTCCATATTATTATTATTATTATTATTTTGGCCAGGGCTGGGTTTGAACCCACCACCTCTGGTATATGGGGCAGGTGCCCTACTCCTTGAGGCACAGGCACCACCAAATTAAAACCCTTTCCTTAGTTTGTACCAGTTTAGCTTCAGTTTACATCTTGATTCTGTCCGTTTTCCCTGGCAGGTATCTCTTTAATATTCTTCTTTTCTTCCTCCACATTGCTGCCACCAGAAATGTCTTTCTAAATCACAGATCTGATCCTGTCACTTCATTGCCTACAAACCTTTGGTCGTTTCCTGTTTCTTAGAGCAGGGATTGCAGACTGTAACTTCTGGACAAGTCTGGTCTGCTGCCTCTTATGTAAATTTTATTGGGAGACAAATATGTTCATTTGTTCATGTATTATGCTTGGCTGCTTTTATGTTATGATAGTAGAGTTCAGAAGTTGTGACAGAGCTTGTATGATCTACAAAAAAAAAAAAACTTATATTGTCTGGTTCTTTACAGTAAAAGTGTGCCAATCTTTGGCATAGAGGAGAGAGTTCAGAGTTTCAGCCTACTTAAGTAAGCTGAAAAATGCTTCAGGATCTTGTCCCAAAAAGATTAATCATCATCACTCTCTAAAATACCTTAAACTCTACCATGTTCTCTTTTGGGCTTATATAATTCTGCATATTTTCTTTATGTCACATTCATTTATCTTCTATTTATGCTTCAAAACCCAGTTCAGTTTGTTCGTTTTTTGTTTTTTTTTTTGAGATAGTCTCACTTTGTCACACTCCATAGAATGCCATGGTGTCATAGCTCACAGCAACCTCCAACTCTTGGGCTCAAGTGATTCTTTTGCCTCAGCCTCCCAAGTAGCTGGGACTACAGGTACCCACCACAATGCCTGGCTATTTTTAGAGATGGGGTCTCGCTCTGGCTCAGGCGGGTCTCAAACCCATGAGCTCAGGCAGTTTTCCCACCTCAGCCTCCCAGAGCGTTAGGATTACAGATGTGAGCCATTGCACCTGGCCTCAATTTGTTCTTTGTTGAAATTTCCTCAGCTATTTCTGGCAAGTAGTAGTTTTTTGTTTGTTTGTTTGTTTGTTTGTTTGTTTGTTTTGAGACAAAGTCTTAAGCTGTTGCCCATACATCATAGCTCACAGCAAACTCCAACTTGGGCTTAAGCAGTCCTCTTGCCTCAGTTTTGATACTTTTGGTAGAGACAGCATCTTGCTTTTGCTCAGGTTGGTCTCAAACTCGTGAGCTCAAGCAGCCCACCTGAGTTGGCCTCCCAGAGTGCTAAGATCACAGGCGTGAGCCACCATGCCTGGCCTGGCAAGTAGTATCCTATAACCCCCCCTTTTTTTTTTGAGAGAGAGAGAAATGCAGAATTTCTCATTTTTACATTTTTTTCAGAGACAGGGTCTTGCTATGTTGCCCAGACTGATCTCAAACTCCTGGCCTCAAGTGAGCCTCGCTATTTGGCTTCCCAAAATTCAGTGATTACAGGTGTGAGCCACCACAGTCAGTCCCTGTAACACTTTTGAAGATTTCTATGATAGCATTTTTTTTTTTTTGGAGACAGAATCTCACTATGTCGTCTTCAGTAGAGTGCCATGACATCACAGCTCATAGCAACCTGCAACTCCTAGGCTTAAGTGATTCTCTTGCCTCAGCCTCCTGAGTAGCTGGGACTACAGGCACCTGCCACAATGCCCAGCTATCCTTTGTTGCAGTTGTCTTTGTTGTTTAGCCGGCCTGGCCAGGTTCGAACTCACCAGCCTCAGTGTATGTGGCTGGCACCCTACCCACTGAGCTGTGGGTACTGCAGTATTATAGCATTTAAAATATTATTTATCTCTTTAATGTTTCTACTAAATATTTAGTATATGTTTATTGTACATTTTATAATGTAATTATTGTATTCTTTTGACAGTGTTCCTATTTTTTACATTGTCTTAATCATTTTTATATGCTCATTTACAAATGTGTAGATGTATGTGTATATGTTATAGTAGTAGCATTTAACAACTAGTGAAGGAGTAGGTGAGCAAACGTGGTTATTAAGAAGTTTGATTAAATGACAGATTTCTGAGTTAAATGTGGTATTTGGGACTCTGAATGTATACATTACTCAAATCATGTTTGGATGTTAAAATGTATAATTATTTTTTTCTCTTGCTTTTTGCAAGTGTCCTTGGTTTCCTAAACTGAGTTTTTGATAATGAAATTTTGACAGTGAAGTCATTTAAAATGCCCTTCTTCTATAAAGAAGTTGCCTCTTAGTAATAGGAAAAATTGCTCCTCTGTCTATAAAGAATTGCCTCTCAGTAATAGGAAAAATTAGAAAAATAGGAAAAATTGCTCCTCCTTCTATAAAGAGTTGCCTCTCAGTAATTGGAAAAATTGGAACATTGGAAAAATTTTCAGCAATAGGAAAAATTGCTCCTCCTTCTATAAAGAGTTGCCTCTCAGTAATAGGAAAAATTGCTTTCTAATGTATTAAAACGTATGAGTCAGCCCAGTAATTCATTAGTTTCGTTCAATAATTTTTTTTTAAATTGATGCTAGGGTCAATTTTGTGGGAGAACATGCCAATGTCAGTAATTTCCTTGAACTCAAAAAATCAAATGTTTAAGTTTATTAAAAGCAGTTACAGGGTGGCACCTGTGACTCAGTGAGTAGGGCATTGGCCCCATATACCGAGGGTGGTGGGTTCGAATCTGACCCTGGGCAAACTGCAACAACAACAAAAAAAATAGCTGAGTGTTGTAGCGGGTGCTTGTAGTCCCAGCTACTCGGGAGAATCGCCTAAGCCTCAGAGGTGGTGTGAGCGGTAATGCCACAGCACTCTACCGAGGGTGACAAAGTGAGACTTTGTCTCTTTAAAAAAAAAAAAAAGCAGTTATAGACATGTGTCACTAAACTATACAAGAGTTTTCTCAACAGGCAAGAAGAATCAGCAAATTCATTGTCTTAATGTTAATTACAGGAGCTTTAAAAAATTTTATATCTTAAAAAACATTAAATGTTGGGCAGCACCTGTGGCTCAAGGAGTAGGATGCCAGCCCCGTATACTGGAGGTGGTGGGGTCAAACCTGGCTCCGGCCAAAACAAACAAACAAACAAAAAAAACATTAAGTGTTCAACACAATAAATTTTGAAAATATACAAACAAACAAAAACCAAAACACATGCTCTTATCACACACATGTTCAATAATAATATGAAAGTACTGGTGTTTGCCTTTGTCTTTCAGTGTTTTTATATATGTATGTGTTTATATATAAATACTGTTAAATCTTCTGAAAGTGAAATAAAACTATATACTTTTATAATCTGCTTTTTTTCACTTAATATTAGTCATCCATTTTCTCATGCTATTAAATGTTATTCGAAAATAGATTTTTAATGTCTGCATAAGTAATCTGTTTTACTTTAACATTTATTCTATTATTGAGCATTTGGATTTTATCTCAGTGATCTTTGTTTTTTGTTTTTTGGTTTTTTTTTTTTGAGACAGTTTCACTAAGTCATCCTTGGAAGAGTGGTGCTGTGGCGTTACTGCTCACAGCAACCTCAAACTCTTGGGCTCAAGTGATTGTCTCAGCCTCCCAAGTAGCTTCTTTGCCTTTATTAAGTTTCAAAGGCTCATTTATCTTGTATTAAATATTGTGTACATAGTTCCACTTTAAGGTAGGGAGCAAGGATTAGTATTGTTAGTTTCCATTAAATCAGACTGTGTTATGACAAAATAGGCTTATCTTTGATAAATATCAATGATAAAACTCTCAATGAAATTTGATCTTGGTTCAGAGTATTAATTCCTAGTATAATAACCTTTTTGCTTTTTTTTTGTTGGAGATAGCATCTCATTCTTTTGCCATGGCACATCATAGCTCATAGCAACCTCAAACTCTTAGGCTTAAGTAATCCTCTTGCTCCAGCCCTCTTGAATATCTGGGACTACAGGCACCCACCACTACACCCTGCTAGTTTTTTTTTCTTTCTATTTTTAGTACAGTCAGTACAGTCAGGAATCTCACTCTTGCTCAGGCTGGTCTCCAACTCCTAAGCTCAAGCAGTCTACCTGCCTCGGCCTCCCTGAGTGCTAGGAATTCAGGTGTGAGCCACTGCGCCTGGCCGGTATGCTTTCTTGGGGGTAAGTGGGTGGGCAAGGTTCCACTCTTTTGTCTTGGCTAGAGTGCTGTGGCATCATTGCAGCTCACAGCAACCTCAAATTCAAGGGCTCAAGTGATCCTCTTACCTCAGTTTTTCATTTTTTAGTAGAGACAGGATCTTACTCTTGCTCAGGCTAGTCACACCTGTAATACTAGTACACTGGGAGGCCAAGGCAGGTGAATCACTTGAGCTCAGGAGTTCAAGGCCAGTTTGAACAACAGTGAGAGCCGTCTTTACTAAAAATAGGAAAAACTAGCTAGGCATTGTGGTAGGCGCCTATAGTCCCAGCTACTTAGGAGGCTTAGGCAAGAGGATTGATTGCTTGAGCCCAAGAGCTTGAGGTTGATATGAACTATGGTGCCATGATGCTATCCCCAGGATGACAGAGTGAGACTCTGTCTCCAGAAACAAAAAAAATTCATTGAGATATAATATACTATATACATATAAATATGTGTATATATATAATTATAATCCATATAATTATATGGATTGCTTCCTTTCCTTGCCTATTAGTAATGCAGCTATGAACATTTATATAGAAGGTTTTTTTTTTTTTTTTAGACAGAGCTTCAAGATGTTGCCCTGGGTAGAGTGCCATAGTGTCACAGCTCACAGCAACCTCCAACTCCCGGGCTCAGGCGATTCTCCTGCCACCGCCTCCCAACTAGCTGGGACTATAGGCGGTCACCACAACGCCCAGCTGTTTTTTGGCTGCAGCTGTCATTGTTGTTTGGTCGGCCCAGGCTGGATTTGAACCTGCCAGCTCAGGTGTATGTGGCTGGCGCCTTAGCGACTTGAGCCATAGTCACCGAGCCTATATAGAAGTTTTTGTGTATAAGTTTTCATTTCATGTATATATATATGTATGTGTGTGTGTGTGTGTGTATATATATATATAATAAAATCTCCTGAGCTCAGGCAGTCAACCTGCCTCAGCCTCCCAGCGTGCTAGGATTACAGATATGAGCCACCATAAAATTCACCAGTTTTTAGTGTACAGTTAAGTAATTTTTAGTATGTTTACAGAGTAGTGCAGTCACCACCACAATCTAATTTTAAAATCTTGTGCCTTGGCTCGGTGCCTGTGGCTCAAGTGGCTAAGGCGCCAGCCACATACACCTAAGGAGGTGGGTTCGAATCCCCAGCCTGGGCCGCCAAAACAACAATGATGGCTGCAACCAAAAAATGGCCAGGCGTTGTGGTGGGCGCCTGTGGTCCCTGTTACTTGGGAGGCTGAGGCAGGAGACTCGCTTGAGCCCAGGAGTTGGAGGTTGCTGTGAGCGTGATGCCATGGCATTCTACCCAGGGGGATAGCTTGAGGCTCCATCTCAAAAAAAAAAAAAATCTTGTGCCTTTTCAGTCATTGACTATCTTCCTCCTCGCCATCTCTAGGCAATAATTATTTACTTTCTGTCTATAGATTTGCCTATTTCAAGACATTTTGTGTAAATTAAATCACATAATACATGGTCTTTTGTTTTTCACTCAGCATGTCTTTTGTCTTCCATTTAGCAGCATCTGTTAGTACTCCGTTTTTTAGTGTTGAATTTGTGTTACATTGTATGGATATACTTCATTTTATTTATCCATCTGTTGATGTATATTAGATTGCTTCCTTTCTTTGGCTATTAGTAATGCAGCTATGAACATTTAGGTAGAAGTTTTTGTGTATAAGTTTTCATTTTGCCAATAAGTAGATAGGAGTAGAATTGCTGTCAATCTCATTTTTGAAGACTATTTTTGCTGGGTATAGAATTTGAGGATTTTGTTGTTGTTTCTTTGTTTTGTTTTGATACAGTGTCTTGCCCTGTGGTCCAGGCTAAAGAGCAGTGGTGTGATCATAGCTCACTGCAACCTCAACTTTAGGGCTCAAGTAATCCACTTGCCTCTGTCTCCTGAGTAGCTGAGACTACAGGTCCCCTACCATAGTGCCTGGCTAGTTTTTCTATTTTTAGTACAGATCGGGCAGTGCCTTTGGCTCAGTGGGTAGGGCACAGGCCCTATATACTGAGGGTAGCGGGTTTAAACCCTGCCCCAGCTAAACTGCAAACAAAAAATAGCCAGGCATTGTGGCAGGCACCTGTATGTAGTCCCAGCTACTCAGGAGGCTGAGGCAAGAGAATCGCCAAAGCCCAGGGGTTGGAGGTTGCTGTGAGCTGTGGTGCCAGGTGCTCTACTGAGGGCGATAAAGTGAGACTCTGTCTCTAAAGAAAAAAAGAAAGAATCTTTAGTAGAGATGGTGTCTGGCTCTTACTCAGGCTAATCTTGAACTCCTGAGCTCAAGTAGTAAGATATTTTACTTCTTAAAAACATTTCCTGGCTCGGCGCCTATAGCTCAACCGGCTAAGGCGCCAGCCACGTACACCTAAGGTGGCGGGTTCGAATCCCCAGCCCGGACCCG
>NW_003852506.1:2381866-2384166 GCF_000181295.1 Otolemur garnettii
GTGGCTGGCGCCTTAGCCGGTTGAGCTATAGGTGCCGAGCCGCCCCTTGACTTTTTGTCATTAAAAATGACAGGCATATGGCTCGGCGCCCGTACAGTGAGTAGGGCACTGGCCACATACACTGAGGCCGGCCCAGACCTGCTAAACAACAGTGATAACTGCAACCAAAAATAGCCGGGCATTGTGGCGGGTGCCTCTCTCTGGCTGAGGCAAGAGAATCACTTAAGCCCAAGAGTTTGAGGTTGCTGTGAACTGTGAAGCCAAGGCACTAATGGGGAAGAGAGATGAATAGAATCTTCTCTACAGACAATGGACAATAGCTTGCAAACACATGAAAAAATGTTCATCATCCCTAATTATTAGAGAAATGCAAATTAAAACCACGCTGAGATGATATCTAACTCCAGTGAGAATGGGCTATATCACAAAATCTCAAAACTGCAGATGCTGGCGGGGATGTAGAGAGAAAGGAACACTTTTACACTGCTGGTGGGACTGCAAACTAATACAATCGTTTTAGAAGGAAGTAAGGAGAAACCTCAAAGAACTCAACCTAGACCTCCCATTTGATCCTGCAATCCCATTACTGGGTATCTATCCAGAAGGGGAAAAACCTTTTATGATAAAGACACTTGTACTACACTGTTTACTGCAGCCCAATTTACAGTTGCTAAAATGTGGAAATAGCCTGAAATGTTCTTCAACCCAGGAATGGATTGGTAAGCTGTGGTATATGTATACCATGAAATATTATTCAGCCATTAAAAAAAAAATGGAGATTTTGCAGCATTTGTACTAACCTGGATGGAGGTAGAACACATTATCCTTAGTGAAGCATCACAGGAATGGAAAAGCATGAATCCTGTGTATTCAACTTTGATATAAGGAGAATTAATGACACAGTGGGGCATGGGAGAAGGGGAGACCAGACAGAGAAGGAGGGAGGGGGTGAGGGAAAAGAAAAGAAGGAAAAAAAAAGAAAAGAAAATAGTGACTAATTCTTACATAAATTGGATTTAATTTTGACCGAAGTACATTACTTAAACATTAATTTTTTTTAATTATTTTTTATTATTTATTTATTTATTTATTTTTTTGAGACAGAGCCTCAAGCTGTCCCCCTGGGTAGAGTGCCGTGCCATTACAGCTCACAGCAACCTCTGACTCCTGGGCTCAAGCGAGTCTCCTGCCTCCGCCTCCCAAGTACCTGGGACTACAGGCGCCCGCCACAACGCCCAGCTATTTTTTGTTTGCAGCCATCATTGTTGTTTGGCGGGTCCAGGCTGGGGATTCGAACCCACCACCTTAGGCGTATGTGGCTGACGTCTTAGCCGGTTGAGCTACAGGCACCGAGCCTAAACATTAATTTTTAATTCAGTTTGTTAATATGTTGTTTAGGATATTGCATCATTTATAAGTAAAATATGTTTGTAATTTCCCCTTTATAATAATATATTTCATCCAATTTTAATATCAGGTGTATCCAGATTAAGTACAATTATTTTAAAGTATTTCTCCTTTTTTCTATTGTCTATAAGATTTGGCATGATCTGTTTTTTATTTTTTGGGTTTTTTTTTTGCAGTTTTTGGCTGGGGCTGGGTTTGAACTTGCCACCTCTGGCATATGGGGCTGGAGCCCTACTCGTTGAGCCATAGGCACTGCCCCATGATCTGTTTTATGAAATTATCTTTTATTTATAAATATTAGTTGTCCATTTTTTGAGACTTTGGAAAAAAAAAAGATAAGTTTACTGATGACTCCATACTGAACCTCAGAGTCAAAGCATTCTATAATAGACATACTCGTATTTGACAATGTGAATGTTACTTTCTTTGCATTATTATTATTGCTTAGTATTTAAAAAAAATGACAGGCATATAAACAAAACAGAAGTAGAGAGAATGGTATAATGGTATAAAGTATCACCCAGTTTCTTTCTTTTTTTTTTGTACTTTTTGGCCAGGGCTGGGTTTGAACCCGCCACCTCTTCCATATGGGGCCAACGCCCTACGCTTTTGAGCCATAGGCACTGTCCCCCCAGTTTCAAAAAATAAAAGTCATGACCTATTTTGCTTTATCCATTAACCACTGCTTGCCTGCACTGCTTTTTACTTTTTCGATTTTTATTTTTTTGAGACAGAGTCTCACTCTATACCCTGGGTAGAGTCCTGTGACATCATACCTCACAGCAAACTCAAACTCTTGTGTTCAAGTGATCCCTTTGTCTCCTGAGTAACTGGAGCTACAGTCACCTACCATATTATCTGGCTAGTTTTTCTCTTTTTTTTTTTTTTTTTTT
>NW_003852506.1:2384398-2389228 GCF_000181295.1 Otolemur garnettii
TTTTTCTCTTTTTAGTAGATAGAGGGTCTCTCAAAGTCCTAAGCTCAGGCTATCCACTTGTCTTTGCCTCCCAGAGTGTTTTTTGTTTTCTGTTTTGTTGTTGCAGTTTGGCCAGGGCTGGGTTCGAACCCGCCACCCTCAGTATATGGGCCCGGTGCCCTACCCACTGAGCCATAGACGCTATCACCTTTTTTTTTTAAAGACAGTATCTCACCATGTTTTCTAGGTTGGCCTTGAACTCTTGAACTCAAGCAATTCTCCCATTTCAGCCTGGGAGAATCTGGGACTAGGGAGTACACACTACTGTGCCTGGCTCCTACTGTGTTTTTTTTTTTTTTTTGAAGCAAATTTCAATATCATACCTTTAAAAACTTAATCTTGTTCAGTGTACATACAGTTCTATACCTGAAGTCCAATAGAAAACCCAAACAGAATGATATCAAGAAGACAGGGAACTGAAGATAATTGTGAAGCAGTCTGCATGCAGAATTCTTTTAGATGCTTAAGTTGTTCTTGTGCTTTGTGGTCATTTCACCTGTATTTAATTTATCTAAGAAATTCTTTAGGGTCTTAGGGTCGGGCACAGTGGCTCACACCTGTTACCCTCGCACTCTGGGAGGCTGAGGGGAGTGGATTGCTTGAGCTCAGGAGTTAAAGACCAGCCTGAGCAAGAGTGAGACTCCCCATCTCTACTAAAAGTAAAAGAACTAGTTGGGTGTTGTGGCGGGTGCCTATAGTCCCGGCTACTTGGGAGCCCAAGAGTGTAAGGTTGCTGTGAGCTATGATGCCATGGCATTCTACCCAGGGTAACAGAGTGAGACTGTGTCTCAAAAACAACAACAACAACAACAAAAACCCATAGAGTAGTGTCTGTGGCTCAAGGAGTAGAGCGCCGGCCCCATATACCGGAGGTTTTGGGTTCAAACGTGGCCCTGGCCAAAAAACAAAACAAACAAAAAAAACTGTAAGAAAAGAAAAAAAACATGAAATTCTTTAGCAACTTGTATCTTTTAAGTCTCTTCAGGTTATTTTACATGGAGACACTATATTTTACAAACTTTTTTTTTGTGTGTGTGTGTAGAGACAGTTTCACTTTATCGCGCTTGGTAGAGTGCAATGATGTCACAGCTCACAGCAACTTCGAACTCCTGGGCTTAGGCGACTCCCTTGCTTCAGCCTCCTGAGTAGCTGGGACTACAGGCGCCCGCCACAACACCTGGCTTTTTTTGTTGCAGTTTGGCTGGGGCTGGGTTTGAACCCACCATTGTTGGTATGTGGGGCCGGTGCCCTACTCACTGAGCCACAGGTGCCGCACTTACAAACTCATTTTGTACAATATTTAATTAAATTACATAATTAAAACTATAGTAGGCCTAAATCACTTTGGACATGTGACAACTGACACATGTCCAAATGAGTATACAACTCATTTGTGGGAGCAAAATTGTGTTCTCCAGAGATAATGAAGCACATCAGGAAATCAGAGAGTTAATTACATTGGAGGTTAGAGTTTCTGCTCCACATAATAATGGTGGATGAAAGAAGCAAATAATCCATTCCCAAATAATAGTTTTCAATGTGCACTGAGAGCAGAACTTCAGAATCTTTTAGACTTGATTATGTTTACCTCATCTGCTATAAGGAATAACAAAGGATTCTTATTTTTTATATTTCAGCATCTAAAACTTAAAAGTAGAAATATTTTGTTTTATTTATATGCTCTGTAGGAAAAAAGGAGTGATAAAGAGCAAGTATTGTACTAACAAGAGTTTTAGTTTCCCTGACTCGGGCTGTTCTTCAGTTTTTTACAGGCTGGTGGATTATGATTGATGCAGCTGTGGTGTACCCTAAGCCAGAGCAGCTGAACCATGCCTTTCACACCTGTGGTGTATTTTCCACATTGGCTTTCTTCATGTAAGTATGAAGGTAATTCTCAATTCAAGATTGTTTTTCTAAACATATTTTTCCGTTAATGTTCAGTGCTGTCTTAATAACTTTTTACTTTAATTAATGGATTCATCTTTAACATAATATATATATGCTCCTACTTTATTTAGTTTTTTATTTTTGTTTTTTACAAAGAATGGGTATGAAATTTAGTCAGATTGTAGCTACAGAGATTATTGTGTAATTTTTCTCCTTGTACTATGTGTTTGATAAACTGGTCAATTATCATGTTTCATCAGTTCCAAGATATGCCTGTTCACATATTAATATCTCTATACGTTAGGATGCTTCTTATAATCAGTGGTATTTTAGAATTATTAAATATAATTAATATTTTTTCTTTCTAGGCATATTAAAAATAAGGTGTATCTTAAAATCAGCATCTTATATTTAATGAAGTACATTATGTTTCTATATTTTTTAGTAATTAATCTACCTTGAGTATTTTAATACACTAAACTCTCACCATGGAATATTATTTTTAAAAAATATGCTTCTTGAGATTGGTCTGTGGATTTTGTTTTTTATTAAATTATTTTCAGGTTTATCATTTATTTCACTTCATAAAAGCTTAGAAGCTGTTTATGGGTGTCTTCTAGCAATTAAAAGATACAGTAAACATTAAGATTACATAATTTTCTTAATACTGCCAAGAGTTCAAAAAAAGATTTTATTATGGAAAATGAAACTACTTATAAATCCATGCAGACTGCTAAGAAAAGGCAATTCCGGGAGGTGCCTGTGGCTCAAAGGAGTGGGGTGCTGGCTCCATATACCAGAGGTGGCAGGTTCAAACCTAGCCCCGGCCAAAAAGTGCAAAAAAAAAGAAAAGGCAATTCCTACTACTAATTAATGTACCTTGCTCTAATAAAAATGAAAGAAGCAGCTGAATAAAGTGGGCCTGTTTATTATATGTAGACTTAAATTTTTTCTGAGTTTAAGAAATGGGTCAGAGAAAATCACTTGTCTTTAAATACACAGAGAAACTGCTTAACCCTTGATTATAATGAGAACCTTAAAATGGGATAGCCAACACTGAGTCATTTATGTATAAATATGAAATAGTCAAAGAAACCAGAAAATTGTTCCTTCTTTTATAACCTCTAGAGATAAGTGATAGAAATTTCTTAAAATAAATGTGTCTTCTAGGGGTACTTTAGGAAAATGATACTAAAATAACATTTCTATCCACAAGCATTTTTGTTAGGTGAAAAGATATGTTTAATTATTCAGGTATTGACGTTAGATAAGAATAAAGATGATTTTGTACTGTTCTAGGATAAATGCTGTATCCAATGCTCAGGTGAGAGGTGACAGCTATGAAAGCGGCTGTTTGGGAAGAACAGGTAAAGGCACTTTGAGTTGTTAATGTATGTTGACAAAATAGGAATTCATCAGAGAAAAACAAAACCTCTCTTATGAGTCTTTATCCAGAACTGATAATGATTCTACAGAATGTTTTTTATTAACTTAAAAAAAATTTCGTGTTTTTTAATCTCTGAAGAAAGTTAATGCCAGAGGTTACTATTTTTATTAAGTTGTACAACCCATGGTATAGATGAAATGTTATCATTCAAAAATCAGCAGACCTTGGACTCCAGGTTACTCTTCTAGTGCTAATGATGGATTTATTCTTATCCTAATAGTTGAATAATAATCTCTTCTTCCCTTTATCTCCCCCCCCTTTTCTTCCTCCCCCCTCTCCCCTCTTTTCACTTCCTTCATTTTTGAGACAGAGTCTTGCTCTGTAGTCCTGGGCCATAGTTCGGTGATGTGCTCATAGCTCACAGCAACTTCAGGTTCCTAGGCTCAACTTATTTTCAGGTTTATCATTTATTTCACTTCATAAAAGCTTAGAAGCTGCCTCAACCTTCCCAATAACTGGGACTACAGGTGCCCACGACCATGCCCAGCTAATTTTTCTATTTTTTGTGGGGACAGGGTTCTGCTCTTACTCAGGCTGGTCTCTGACTCCTGAGCTCAAGCGATCTTCTACCTTGGCCTCCCAGAGTGCTAGGATTACAGGCATCAGCTACAACACCTGGTCACTTTCATGACTTTTAACAGCAATAATGAACAGATTAGTGGGTCAGACTAGGACTACAGTGTTTTCTTAGTTAATTCTGGTCACCTGCATAGCCACTCACAGACTACAACAAAATTGCTTAGAAGAAACATGCTGTTTATCTGCACATAAATTTTTTTTATAGTTCGAATTCTTTTGAACTTTTATCCAATAGTATTTTTCTTTTATTCAAGTTATAACACATTCTGTTACAATCCAGGGGTTGGTTTTCAGTGGAATTTCAGTTCCTATGTAAAAGGCATAAACGAGAAGTCCTATTTCCAACCTTTAAGGACCAGGGAAGGTGATTTGTGGTTATGATCAGAAATTTGGAGTAGGTGGGAGATGAATTTTGAAGGAGAATTAAAAATAATAGCAAATCCTCGTAGGATGTTTAGTGTGTCCCAGAAACTGTCCTGTTTTACAAAATGTATTAACTCATTGTTGTACGAGGTCAGTGCTCTTATTGTCCCCACTTTTAGACCTAAGGAACTCTGGTAAAGAGACCTTAAATAACTTGCCCAAAGTCAGAGGAAATAAGTGGAGGAGCCAGGATCGAACACTGACACTGATACTGATTCCAGAGCTCTTGCTTTTAGCCACCATGCTATGCTTATTTCCAGTTGAAAACCATATGATCTCTTTGTCTGGTTTAGTACCTACACATTTATTTTTCTTTTGTTAGCTTGATTAAGTATGATGTAAGTACAACAGAATTCACCAATTTAAAGTGTACAATTTGAGTTTTAACAAATGTGTACAGTTATGTTACTGCTACCACAGTCATGGTATAGAATTTTTTTTTTTTTTTTTTTTTT
>NW_003852506.1:2389332-2399606 GCF_000181295.1 Otolemur garnettii
CCCAAGTAGCTGGGACCACAGGCACCCGCCACAGCGCCTGGCTATTTTGGTTGCAGCCATTATTGTTGTTTGGCGGGCCAGGGTTGGATTGGAACCCGCCACTTTAGGTGTATGTGGCTGGCGCCTTAGCCACTTGAGCCACAGGCGCCGAGCCAGAATATTTCTATTATATTATTATATTATAGGACCCTCATAAGACCCTATTATAGGACCCTCATAAGACCCTTTGTAGCTAATCCCCATTCCCTCTCCTCCTGGCCACCACTGACCTGTTTTCAATCATTGTAGGTTTGCTTTTTCTATGATTTCATATAAATGGGATTACACAGTAAATACCATAACCATATAAACCAAATAAAGGACTGAAAAGCTTAGATTTATTTTTTAACTCATGCTTTAAGTTGTGTGATAGCTTTGATAACCTCACTTCTACTGGAATCCATGGAGAATTAGGTAGGAGAGTATGGTGACAAATGATACATGAGTGTAAGTTAAAAGTACACAGTGCATGTGTACGTGTGAGCTCACTTATAGCCTATCCTGTGGCCCAGCCTCAGCAGTATGTCAAGAACGAGGGAAGGTAAAGAATAAGAAAGTAATTTGTATTAGCAAATGAAAGTGTTGCATGTAGAGTCCATAATAATTCACTTGTTTTTCTTTAAACAATGTTCTACAGACATGCTGGGTGTGGTGATTCATATCTGTAATCCCAACAGTATGGAAGAATGAAGGACAATTGCTTGAGCCCAGGAGTTTGAGACCAGCCTTGGCAATATAGTGAGACCCTGTCTCTAAAGGATTTTTTTGAAAAAATTATCTGGGTATGGTGGCACATGCCTGTAGTTCCTGCTACTCAGGAAGCTAAGGCAAGAGAATGGCTTGGTCCCAAGAGTCTGAGGTTGCAGTGAACTATAATTGCACAATTGTACTTCAGTGGGTGACCTCTGAGTGACAGAGTGAGACCTTGTCTCTTAAAAAAAAAAAAATCCATAGGCATTATTGTGGATTATGATAATTATCTATTTTTTGTAGAAAGTTTCATTGTAACTGATTCAATTTTTTTTTTAGCTTATGAGTGTCACTTGTATTTGCCTTTGATCTGATTCCACAGCCCAAACTTTTTACCCCATCAAGTGATTGTTACATTTTGTTCTCTGATTATTTCCTACTCAGTTAAAATCCACAGTGCAGTTTATATTTATATGTGGTGCACATAGTGCAAGTTTCATCTAGCACTTCAAAAATTAAGAGCAAACTGTCTTATAGACAGGCTCAGAGATTGCTTCTTTAAGCTTTTGTACTACCTAAATGGTTTATTTGTAAGCTATCTCCACTTGATTACCAGAGAAATTTATAGGAAAGTATCATCAACATAATAAATATACTATAAATGAAACTGTTAAATAGTAAAGCTATAAAAAAGAGCAGAAACTATATAGAGAAAGATGATTGTTAGACTCTGGAACAAGGGCTCGGTGTCCATAGCACAGTGATTACAGCACCAGCCACATACACCAAAGGTGACAGGTTCAAACCCGGCCCAGGACAGCTAAAACAACAGCTAAACAACTACAATAAAAAAATAGCCAAGCATTGTGATGGGCGCCTGTAGTCTCGGCTACTTCGGAGGCTGACACAAGAGAATTGCTTAAGCCAAAGAGTTGGAGGTTGCTGTGACCTGTGACAGCATGGCACTCTGCTGAGGGTGACATGGGTCTGTCTCTATCTCAAGAAAAAAAGAATCTGGGACAAGATGGATGCTTAAATTGTTTATTAACCTTAATTCAGAGTTTTCTTATAGCCAAAGCAAAAACGGGACAGTGTGATTTAAAAATTTTTTTTGCTAAACAAAAGCATCCTTATTTTTTAAGATAAAATTTTTTCTTCTTTAGTTCTTTAGTTCTACTAGAAAGTTTAACATGTATGGGTACACGTATGGAAAATAATTAAAAGGATTTTTAATAGTTCCTTTTACTTTAGATAAAATCTGTGATTGAATGTAGTTTAAAAGTTACCTTTCTCCAAGGAGTAAATATTATGTTTCTGGAGATCTGCTTAGTATTGTAATAAAATTTATATAATCTGGAGGCTTATTTCCCTCAAATATCAGTTATTCCAATCATGTTGAGCTTCAATTATTACTTATCTTGTGTCCAAAATATATGAATTTCTGTTCACTTAGTAACAGTATTTGCAATTGAAGTAAATTTAGTTTTCTTTATGGAAATTGGCTAGGATTTTATTTTTCACTTCAGTGGAACTTTTTACCCCTTCTTTGGGTGATGGGGTTATCAGTACACTTAGGCACAGAGTCTGACACAAATGTTAACCTGCTTTCCTAAAAAATATGTTGCGTCAACTAAATGTCTGCTTTCCTAAAAAATATATTGAATCAACTCAAGTGTCCAGATGATAATATTATTGAGATTCTATAATTTCATGTAATAGAAAGTTGAATAGATGCTTCTGACCTTGAACTTTGTAAGAGTATGTGGTAAAGGTTGGCTGCCTCAGTCTTAAAAAGCATTAATATATTCCTGAAGAATGACCACTCTTTGTACTATATTGAGTAATGGTGTGATTTTTAGAAGCTTACATATTGGTCCTCATTCATTTGAAGGCTGTCATTCTTGTGTGTTAATGGCTATTTAAAATTCATTTGCTGGCTCAGTACCTGTGACTCAAGTGGCTAACATGCCAGCCACATACACCTGAGCTGGCGGGTTCGAATCCAGCCTGAGCCCACCAAACAACAATGATGGCTGTAACCAAAAAATAGCTGGGCGTTGCCGCGGGTGCCTGTAGTCCCAGATACTTGGGAGGCAGAGACAGGAGAATCACTTGAACGCAGGAGTTGGAGGTTGTTGTGAGCTATGATGCCACGGCACTCTACCCAGGGTGACAACTTGAGGCTCTGTCTCTAAATAAATAAATAAATAAAATTCATTTACTACTTTTGAAAGAGTAGCAATTCTTTGATAATGTAACAGGGTAATTTTTTAGTTAGGGTCTCAGATTCTCTAGTCAGTAAAATGATAACTTCTCTTTCCAGATATGGTTAACACTTCTTAGTTTTTGTTAGTTTTTTAAAAAATCATTTATTTAACTTATAGCAGATTTATATTAATATGTGACTGTCTTTGATATGCATGATATATATATATTAGGTTCACGGTGTTTCTAGTGTTAGGTATTCCTAAAACTTTATAGAGCTACAAGAATGAGCAAAATCACAAAGCCTCTTCTCCATACAGGTGCTCGAGTTTGGCTTTTTATTGGTTTCATGTTGATGTTTGGGTCACTTATTGCTTCCATGTGGATTCTTTTTGGTGCATATGTTACCCAAAGTAAGTATTTTTTCTTTCCCTATTTTATAGGAGAGATTCAAATATGTCTTTTATATTTGGCTAACTCTACCTGGAATAAAATGAAGAGTAATCAGTTAGCTTGAAGATACACATATTGTTTAATAAAACTTGTCAGTGGGGTCACTTAATGCAATGAAGTAACCCTGATTAGGAAATACAAGCCACTGAAAAAACCTTTGAGCCATCTCTAGAGTTTCTGATTTCCTTGCTAACCTTGGACAGCCAGCCTCTTACACTAGAGGTCCATTAACTAGGGGTTGCAGTGGTGAAAGTGAGAAACCAGTACTGGTCTACTGTTATATAATTCTAAAATCCACAGAGGCTAAAAGTGAAATTTTTCTTAACCAGTCTGTCAATAAAACCTGACCTAAACTGAGATGGGCCTTATGGTCTTTATCCCATTTAGTGTAAGTATTTAGATGCTCTTTTATTGTAGGAATGAATATGGATGTAT
The DNA here is from genome assembly GCF_000181295.1 of Otolemur garnettii. Classification (NCBI taxonomy): domain Eukaryota; kingdom Metazoa; phylum Chordata; class Mammalia; order Primates; family Galagidae; genus Otolemur; species Otolemur garnettii. Next base: position 2,393,155 of record NW_003852506.1, read on the forward strand.
TTGGGTATGGGATACTTTTCCACACCCAGCAGGCAGTGCTCTGTTTATATATACGTTTTATCTTACTGTTCTTAAATCTGAAAAATTCTGAATCCCAAAATACATGTTGCTCCAAGGATTTCAGAAAAGGGGTATGGACCCTGATAACTTTCTTTTTCTTTTTTTTATGATTTTTTTTTTTTTTATTAAATCATAGCTGTGTACATTAATGTGGACCCTGATAACTTTCTTTCCACTCATACCTTCTCTGTTAAACCTAGTCCTATAATTTTTTTTTTTTTCCCAAGACAGAGTCTGACCCTGTTGCCCAGGCTGGAGTGCCATGGTATCAGCCTAGTTCACAGCAGCCTCAAACTCCTGGGTTCAAGTAATCCTCCTGCCTCAGCTTCCCAAGTAGCTGGGACTGCAGGTGCCCACCATGACACCCAGATAATTTTTCCATTTGTTTACCAGAGAGGGGATCTTGTACTTGCTGAGGCTGGTCTTGAACTCCTGAGCTCAAGCAGTTCTCCTGCCCCAGTCTCCCAGCGTGCCTGGATTACAGGTGTAAGTCACCTTGCCTAGCCCCAGTCCTATAATTTATTTATTTTTTTGAGACAGAGTCTCACTTTCTTGCCCTCAGCAGAATGCCATGGTGTCGTAGCTCACAGCAACCTCAAATTCTTGGGCTCAAGCAATCCTCCTAGCTCAGCCTCCCAAGTAGCTGGGATTATAAGCCCCTGCCACAATGCCCAGCTATTTTTAGAGGTGAGGTCTTGCTCTGGCTCAGACTGGTCTCAAACCCGTGAGCTCAGGCAATTTACCCACCTTGGCCTCCCAAGTGCTGGGATTACAGGCATGAGCCATCGCACCTGGCCCCCTTTTTTTTTGAGACAAAGTCTCACTATGTCACCCTCAAGAGTGCAGTAGCATCACAGCCCACAGCAACCTCAAACTTTTGTGCTTAAGTGATTATCTTGCCTCAGCCTCCCAAGTAGCTGGGACCACAGGCGCCACCATAAGGCATGGCTATTTTTTGTTGCAGTTGTCATTGTTGTTTGACTGGCCTGGGCCGGGTTCAAACCCACCAGCCTTGTAACCACTGTGCTACGGATGCTGAACCCAGTCCTATAATTTTTAAGTAATAGGCAGAACAAGAGTTTTCTAAAGACCATACTGAAGATGTATGTATACTTTTCCTGCAGAAACAGTTGATGCAGTGGAATGAACTCTTATTTATACCAGCCTTAGTTTTCTGGCTGTGCCAGGCACTATAGCTTTTTATCCAGGGTAGGGTTGAAAAGCAGAACCCAGTCTTAGCAATGTCACAGGAAGCATCAGAAGATTGTGTTTCACTGGCTCTGTTCCTTCAATCCAAAGATATGAGTTAGTTTCAGAGAATACCATTTATTCATCCATTTGATTCCCCTCTGGAATCTCTTTGCGGTCTTTTTTGCTTAGCTGTCACATCTCCTTATCTTGACCCACAGGTAATTTTTGAATACTTTTGACAATATCCTTAAGTCTCACAGTTTGATTGACATAAGATCTTACAATATCTTTGTCTTTACTTTTTCTTTCACTTGGCATGAAATAAGTCAGAGTACAAGAAGACTATGCTTGGATAGTGCTTAAATTACATAGCTTCCCCACTCTATCTAATATGTGCTATTTTATTTATTTATTTATTTACTTATATTTTCTCTTTTCTTAGAGAAAGTCTCACTTTGTCGCCCTTGGTAGAGTGCTGTGGCATCACAGTTCACAGCAACCTCCAGCTCGTGGGCTCAGGCGATTCTCTTGCCTCAGTCTCTCGACTATAGCGGGGACCACAGGCACCTACCACAATGCCTGGCTGTTTTTTGTTTCAGTTTGCCCAGGGCCAGGTTTGAACCCACCACCTTTGGTATATGGGTCTGGCACCCTACTCACTGAGCCACAGGCGCTGTCCTATTTATTTATTTTTTTGAGATAGAGTCTTACTATATCACCCTCGGTAAACTGCTATGGCGTCACAGCTCACAGCAACCTCAAACTCTTAGGCTTAAGCGATTCTCTTGCCTCAGCCTCCCAAGTAGCTGGGACTACAGGTGCCCGCCTCAATGCCTGGCTATTTTGTTGTTGTTGTAGTTGTCATTGTTGTTTGGCAGCCCTGGGCCAAGTTTGAACCGCCAGCCCTGGTGTATGTGGCCAGCACCCTAGCCACTGAGCTACAGGTGCCTAGCCAAACTAAAAACACTAATAGAGGGCGGCACCTGTGGCTGAAAGGGTAGGGCACTGGCCCCATATACTGGATGTGTTGGGTTCAAACCCGGCTCCGGGCCAAAAACTGTAAAAACAAAACAAAACAAAACCAAAAAACACTAATACAGCACACAATTGTAGTTTGAAGCTCATCTGAAGGAAAATATTTTTTAAAAATAACTTTATTGACAAAAAAAAAAAAAATAGGCGGCGCCTGTGGCTCAAAGGAGTAGGGTGCTGGCCCCATATGCTGGAGGTGGCAGGTTCAAACCCAGCCCCGGCCAAAAACTGCAAAAAAATAAATAACTTTATTGAGATGTAATTTGCATTCCTGCTTAAAAGTATGCAGTTCAGTGTTTTTTGGCTCACAGAGTTGTACTACCATCACAACATCTGATTTTAAAACATTTTTATTGGGGTGAGACCTGTGGCTCAAGGAGTAGGGCATCGGCCCCATACAGTGGAGGTAGCAGGTTCAAACCCAGCCTGGCCAAAAACTGCAAAAAAAAAAAAATAATAAAATAAAATGTTTTTATCACCCCCCAAAAGAAACCCCATAGCCATTAGTGGTCACTCCCCATTTCCCCTCTCCCAGCCCAAGAGAACTGCTAATGTATTTTCTGCTTATATAGAATTTCTTGTTCCATAGAAGTGGAATCATACACCTGACGCTAAGCAGGGAAGGTTGCTATCACTGAGTTCCTTAAAAGGCCTCCATAATTACGCTAAAAGAAAAACTTTAGACAAATTTATGATTTATTTGAGCAAAGAATGATTTGTGAATTGGGCAGCACTCAGAACAGGAAGAGCTCAAAGCACTCTACCGGGCACCATGAGCAGTGAGCTTTTGTAGGTTGAACAAAGCGAAGTAGAGAAATCTTTAGATTGGCTACACCTGTATGTTTGCCTTATTTGGGCATGGTGGGATGTGGCTTTTGCCTTACTGGGGCATGATTTGAACAGCTGGCTGCCCATGATTAGCTGAAGCTCTGCTGTTTGTGATTGGCTGAAAACCAGCTATTTCTTATCAAAGAATACTCCTAGTTAGGTTTCAGTTTCCTTACATACTAAATTAGGTTGGGGGTTGTACCTAGGAACTCAAGGTAGACAGAGTGTCAGGTTAATGGCCTGCTTATTTACTTTAGCAGTTGATGCCACATGAAACTTTATAGTTTCTATAGTGAAAATAGGAATGCATTATCATTTCTGTAAAGGATACAGGATTATTGTTTGTAAAGATTGTATGTACATTCATTGGTTTTATAGTACACATTGAGAAATTTCTTAATGATTGATCTCTTACTATTTCAACAGTATTGTTCATTATATATACTTTACTGTTTGTAAAGTGAATATGCTTTTATTTCAAAGGGCGTTTCTTTTTTTTTGGAGACAGAGTTTCATTAAGTTGCCCTTGGTAGAGTGCCATGGCGTCATAGCCCACAGCAGCCTCCAACTCTTGGGCTCAAGTGATTCTCTTGCCTCAGCCTCCCAGGCTGGTACTATACGAGCCCCCCACAATGCCCAGCTATTTTTAGAGACAAGGTCTCGCTCTATCTCAGGCTGCTCTCAAACCTGTGAACTCAGGCAATCTGCCTGCCTCAGCCTCCCAGAGTGCTAGGATTATAGGCGTGAGCCACCATGCCTGGCTCAGAGAGCATTTCTAACATATTTCAAGTATTTTTCTGTACAGATTTCCTTGAACTATTAATAATCATAACAGCAGCTAACATTCATCTACCACTTAATGGGCCAGGTCCTTGTTCTAAGCACTACATATAGTCACTCATTTAATCCTTACACTCTGTGAAATAGGTGCTATTATAATGTTCATTTTACAGGTGAGGAGACTAACACATATTGAAGTTAAATAATTTCCCCAAGGTCATAAATTTAGGCATTGGTAGAATTAGAATTCCAATCTAGTGTTCTAGCTTAGATCTCTTAGCCATGCTGCTATATATAAATATATATATATGTGTGTGTGTGTGTTTGTGTGTTTTAAATATATATGTGTATGTGTATATATATATATATATTTTTTTTTTTTTTTGAGACAGAGTCTCACTTGTCACTTTGGGTAGAGTGCTGTGGCATCATAGCACACAGAAACCTCAAACTCTTGGGCTTAAGTGATTTTCTTACTTAAGCCTCCGGATTACAGGTGCCTGCCACAATGTCCAGCTATTTTTTTGTTGTAGTTGTCAGGCCCTGGTCAGGTTTGAACTCACCAGCCCCAGTGTATGGGCCAGTGTCCTAAGCACTGGGCTACAGGCACTGAGCCTATGCTACTATGTTGTTTTCTGTGATGTCAAAAGCTAAAACTTGGGCGGTGCCTGTGGTTCAGTGGATAGGGCGCTGGCCCCATATACCGAGGGTGGGGGGTTCAAATGCGGCCCCGGCCAAACTGCAACCAAAAAGTAGCCGGGTATTGTGGGTGCCTGTGGTCCCAGCTACTTGGGAGGCTGAGGCAAGAAAATTGCCTAAGCCCAGGAGTTGGAGATTGCTGTGAGCTGTGATGCCATAGCACTCTACCAACGGCGATAAAGTGAGACTCTGGTCTCTAAAAAAAAAAAGAGCTAAAACTTGAGGCACTTACTTCATTCTATTAAGAATTTTTTTTACTGTTTAGTATTTTTTATTAACATTTATAGTTTTTTTTTTTTTTTTTTGAGACAGAGCCTCAAGCTGTCCCCCTGGGTAGAGTGGAATTACAGCTCACAGCAACCTCCAACTCCTGGGCTCAAGCAAGTCTCTTGCCTCCACCTCCCAAGTAGCTGGGACTACAGGCGCCCACCACAACGCCCGGCTATTTTTTGGTTGCAGCCATCATTGTTGTTTGGCGGGTCCGGGCTGGGGATTCGAACCCGCCACCTTAGGTGTACGTGGCTGGCGCCTTAGCCGGTTGAGCTATAGGCGCCGAGCCAACATTTATAGTTGTATAAAAATTATAGTATCTACAAAAATGTAAGCAGTTTCTAATTCTTTTCTCTTCCTATGAAGATATTATAGTAACCATTTCCTCAAGGATAGTCAGTGAAAGGGCATGATGATGAATTTTAATGAGTCTTTTTATATTTGTCACATTTGTGCATTAAACTCCTGAACTGAGAGCCAAGTGTGCAACACCAGCTACTCAGGAGGCTGAGGCAGGAGGATTGTTACTGAGCCCAGGAGTTTGGGGCTGTCGTGTGCTATGACTACATCTGTAAATAGCCACTGCCCTCCAGCCTGGACAACATAGCAGAAGCCTGACTCTTTAAAAAGACAAAAAGTGGTTCACACCTGTAATCCTCACACTCTGGGAGGTTGAAGATTGAGCTCACCAGTTCAAGACCAGCCTTAGCAAGAGCAAGACCTTGTTTCTACTAAAAATAGAAAAACTGAGGCAAGAAGATCACTTGAGCCCAGAAGTTAGAGGTTGCTGTGAGTTATGATGGTGCCGTGGCACTCTACCCAAGGTGACAGCTTGAGAGTCTGTCTCAAAAAAAAAAAAAAAAAAGTAATAAAAAAGGCTAAGCACAGTAGCTCATGCCTCTAATCCCAGCATTTGGGAGGCCAAGGAGCGTGTATTGCCTGAGCTCACAGGTTGAAGACTAGCCTGAGCCAGAGCAAGACCTCGTCTCTTAAAAATAAAAATAGCTAGGTGTTGTGGTGGGTGCCTGTAATCCCAGCTACTTGGGAGGCTGAGGCAAGAGAATCGTTTAAGCCTAGGAGTTTGAGGTTGCTGTGAGCTATGACTCCACAGTACTTTACCAAGGGTGAGAAAGTGAGACTCTGTCTCAGAAAAAACAAACAAACAAACTTCCTGAGTTCATGAATGTTAAATAATAAAGAATTTGTTTTGAAGGGGAAGGCAGAGTCTCACTTTGTCACCTCATTAGAGTGCTTATGGCATCATAGCCCACAGCAACCTTAAACTCTTAGGTTCAAGTGATTCTCTTGCCTTTAGCCTCCTGAGTAGCTGTGACCACAAGCACCGACCACAAGGCTCAGTTATTTTTAGAGACAGAGTCTTGCTCTTGCGCAGGCTGGTCTTGAGTTCCTGAGTTCAAGCAATCCACTTGCCTCAGTCTCCCAAAGTGCTGGAATTATAGGCATGAGCCACCGCACGGGCCTTAAAGAATTTAAATTGTGGCTCGGCACCTGTGGCTCAAGTGGCTAAGGCGCCAGCCACATACACCTAAGGTGGCGAGTTCGAATCCAGCTCGGCCCACCAAACAACAATG
>NW_003852506.1:2399668-2401411 GCF_000181295.1 Otolemur garnettii
TTTTTTTTTACAGGTTTCTCCTCAAGTATGTTTTTTCTTTTTTACTTCCATCCCCTACTTTTCCTTTTTACTCCTTCCCTTTGTTCTTTACCTCTAGGATATAGGGTTAAAATTACCCTGTGTTACAACATAAAATAAGAGAGAAAAATAAAAAGGAAAGAAGAAATAATATTAATATTAATAATTATGAAATAAAATTAATAAAAAAATAAAGAAAAAGAGAAAGAAAAACATACACACACACACACACACATATTTATAAGCAAACTGTGGTTAATATGTGCCCTGGAAGAGTTAATGAAAGGAAAAAAGAAAAAGAAAAAAGAGTCTCAAAAAAAAAAAAAAAAAAAAAGAATTTAATTTGTATCTTTCTAACATTTTATATTTCTTTCTTTCTTTCTTTTTTTATTTTTGTTTGCAGTTTTGGCCAGGGCTGGGGTTCAAACCCGCCACCTCCGGCATATGGGGCTGGCGCCCTACTCCTTTGAGCCACAGGCACCGCCCATATTTCTATATTGGCCATAGGAGGCAAAGGGACAAGTTGCTGCTTCCTCAGCAGTTTTGATGCAGCTAGAACTGTGACAGTTACTTTAGACAAAAGGAAAACCTAATAAATCCATTGACTTTTATCTAGAGTAAGAGTAACCTTTTGTTTTGGGAGAGTAAAATTGGCATTTTCTTATTTCAATTTTTTTTTTTTTTTAAAGAGACAGAGTCTCACTTTATCGCCCTCGGTAGAGTGCCATGGCATCACACAGCTCACAGCAACCTCCAACTCCTGGGCTTAGGCAATTCTCTTGCCTCAGCCTCCTGAGTAGCTGGTACTTCAGGCACCCGCCCCCAACACTTGGCTGTTTTTTGGTTGTTGTTGTTGCAATTTGGCCAGGGTTGGGTTTGAACCTGCTATGGGACCAACACCCTACCCACTGAGCCACAGGCACTACTGCTTATTTCAATTTTTATTATAGATGCCTTAGAGTTAATGAATAATAGCAGTATGTTGTTATACATCTGTAACAGAGCACAAATGCTTAGTTATTGCTATTTGCCTATGTAACTCTCTAATCTGTTTTATTTTATTTGTGCAGATACTGATGTTTATCCAGGACTAGCTGTGTTTTTTCAAAATGCACTTATATTTTTTAGGTAAGTATGTGGACTATTTCTTAACCACATTTATAAAATTTATAGAAATGTCAGCTTTATTATGAGAGCATATAAATAGAAACATGTATAAATCCATCAGTCACAATAATAGAACTTCTTTTAAAGTGTAAAAATTACACTGTTACCTAAGAATATACATAAGCCTTTTAATTAGGGATTCTACTGTGTACCACAACTTTAGCCAGATCTCTTATATATGTTACCTATTTAACTCTCATTTACTTATCTTAAATATATGTCATGTTATTTGCATTTTGTAGATGAGGAAATGAGGCTCAAAGGACACTTATAGGATACCTAGCTGGTGAATACAGAGCTGGGATTTGAACATAGATTGTTTGCTTCAATAGCCTGTGCTTTATTAAATACCTAATTGGGCATTGGACTTTTATTAAAGAAGGAAAACAAGAAAACTCAGAATTAATACATAGTATGCATGTTATATATAAAACCTACTGGGGAATCAGTTTTTTAGATTGAGTTTTTTTTTTTTTTTTTGAGACAGAGCCTCAAGCTATCCCCCTGGGTAGAGTGCCGTGGCATTACAGCTCACAGCAACCTCCAACTCCTGGGCTC
>NW_003852506.1:2402543-2423632 GCF_000181295.1 Otolemur garnettii
CCCGCCACCTTAGGTGTATGTGGCTGGCGCCTTAGCCGCTTGAGCCACAGGCGCCGAGCCGATTTGGGTGTTCCTTATGTTTTCCATGTCCCTCTTTAACATGCTCTTGCTTTCTTCTACCTTCTTGAACATATAGTTTGCTTACAACTATTTCAATGTTTATTTAATTATGTTATTTCTGGGTCTGTTCTGTTGATCATTTCAGCTTCTACCTTTTATTTTGGATCTATGTTAACATATTTGCTACTTTGCATGCAATTTGGTATTCCTTTAAGTGTTTTTGAGCTTTGTTTTGGGATGCAGATGTGTCAGTTGCAAACATCTTGATCCTATTGAGTCTTGCTTGAAAGTAAGCTTAAAAGCTTTGTTAGGCAGAACCAGAGTAGCTTTATTTAGTCTAGGGCTAATTTGTCCCTTTACTAAGGCAGTCATATCTTCTGAGTGTTCTTGTGATGCTCCATGTACTTTGAGCTTTCTCCACTCTGCTTGTGAGAGTGCAAACTCTTTCCATCCATGTAGGAGTTCTAGGAACTGGTTTTTTTTTTTAAGAGACAGAGTCTTACTTTGTTGCCCTTGCCCTCGGTAGAGTGCTGTGGCGTCACAGCTCACAGCAACCTCCAACTCTTGGGCTTAGGTGATTCTCTTGCCTCAGCCTTCCGAGTAGGTGGGACTACAGGTGCCTGCCATAACGCCCGGCCATTTTTTGTTGTTGTTGTTGTTGCAGTTTGGCCGGGGCCAGGTTTGAACCTGCCACCCTTGGTATATGGGGCCAGCGCCCTACCCACTGAGCCACAGGTGCTGCCCAACGCCCAGCTATTTTTTGTTGCATTTTGGCCAGGGCTGGGTTTGAACCCACCACCCTCGGTATATGGGGCTGGTGCCCTATTCACTGAGCCTCAGGTGCTGCCCCTGGGAACTGTTTGTTCCAGTGGTCCTTTTCTTGCCTTGGTAGTTTCCTCGCATGCATAAACTGAAGGGCCACTCCCTGTGGGTCTCCTGGGCTCCCTCTGTGTGGCTGTCTGAACGCTGCCTTGTCAGCTCTAACCACTTTGGTCTCCCTCAACTCTCAGAGAGACCACAATGCTCTGCTGGGTTTCCTTTTCTTGTGGCCTTGGCATTCCTGGTTTTGAACAGTGTTTGTTAGTTTCTACTATTCTGTATTTCTTGGCATGTGACTAATAGCCCTTTGTGGAATATTATAAGTTTTCATGAATATATTTTAGGCAAAATACAGGGACTAAATGTAAGTTCAGATTGAGTACTCTGTGGGAAATGAATCTACATTCATTTGGTAAATGAATGCTGGGAAATGAGTCTGTGTAAGTGACAGGTGAACAGAAACCTTGTATGTATACCTGTTGTGCTCAGGTGGACAGTAACAGCCACATTAACCATGCATCATGCTCAGAGGCCAACCTGTGTGCTTTCTTTATGCCAGATCAGGTTTAAGCACCGGAGGGCAGCCTGTTCTGCTTCATAGTCCCAGATTGTCCTATCTCTCTGCTTTTCTCTCCTTATTCTCTTCCCTACCTTGCTGAAATAAGTATCATTCTTCTTTTGGGTCTCTGTTTAGTCACTGTTCCTCAGAAAAATCCTTCCTTCCTCCCTCCCTCCCTCCTTCCCTCCCAGACTAGAATGCCATGGCTTTAGTCTAGATCATAGCACCTCAGACTCCTGGGTCTAAGAAATCCTCCTGCCTCAGCCTCCTGAGTATCTGGGACTATAGGTGCCCGTCATGATACCTAGCTAGTTTTTCTACTTTTAGTAAAAGGGGTCTCTCTTTTGCTCAGGCTAGTTTCGAACTCCTGAGCTCAAATGATTATCCCATCCTGGCCTTCCAGAGTGCTAAGATTACAGGCATGAGCTAAGCATCTGGCTTAGAAAAACCTTTCTTGACCTCTCTGACTAGATCAAATTCTTATATTTTACTCTTATGTTCTGCTCCTTTATAGCACTTTTTTTATAGTTGGAGTTTTGCATTTATTTAATTGCTTCCTTTTTAGACCCTTAGCTCCATTATGGAGCAGATTTGTCCATTTTGACTCACAGACACATTCTAGCACTTAGCCAGGTGTCTGGTACATAGCAAGTACTCAGTGAGCAACAATTATTTGTGAAAGGAATGAAAACTTGCAGCATGGTCTGTTTCAGAATGCTTCAGTGATTATAGCTCAGATATGGTAGACTCTTAGAGATGTAAAATGGCCTAATGCCTCCCACTTTGAGAAATGTCTCTGTCTCTCTCTCTCTCTTTTTTTTTTTAACAAGTTTCCTATGTCATAACTTTCTACGCTTTAAGAAAGAATACTTAGTTAAGCTCAGACATTGTGGTCAACAAACGGCTTTACAAAATTAGCAAATTGAGGGTGGTGCCTGTGGCTCAAAGGATTAGGGCACTGGCCCATATGCTGGAGGTGGCAGGTTCAAACCCAGCCCCGGCCAAAAACTCCAAAATTAACAAATTGAGACTACCACCACAATGTTGAATTTAATTTGAGAAATTGATATAAAGGATCAGTGAGGTACCTCTCAAAACATTTAGAAAATGAATTCTGTGTTGCTTGTTCCTTATATTTTTTCCTCATGATTTGTTTTCATATCTTTCTAGCACTCTGATCTACAAATTTGGAAGAACTGAAGAGCTATGGACCTGAGATCACTTCTTAAATCACGTTTTCCTTTTGTTACGTTCTATTTGTAGATAAGTTTTTATCTCAGTACTCATTGCCAAATGGAATAGATTATATATTAAATGTTTCCTTTCTTTACATTTTTATGCTCTGAGTTTTGAAATAGTTTTATGAAATTTCTGTCTCTTATTTTTCCTTGAATAGGTACTATTAATATGTACATAATACAAGACTATGTAGAGTGGATGATGAGTATCAGTTTTTTATTTCTGAGACTTAGAGCTAAATATTTTCCCTTCGTAGGTTGTATCATGTTTTTCTAGTGGTAACCACTCTTTCAGGACCTCTAATTTCTGAAGATGTGCCGAAAACAATAGCTCCATATATCTGGAATAAGCACTGAGCCATTAAAAAAAGGTATTTCAGCAAGTTGTAATTTATTTTGGCCTAAAATGAGATTTTTTTTTAAAGGAAAGTGTTTGTTCTTATGTATTAAAGAAGTGGACTTTTAAATGAAGATTTTTTTAAATGCTGAAGGATGAGTTTGAAAGCCTCTTTTAAAAAGAATTCCTCCAATGTGGCTTTTTTTTGAGATGGGACAGTACATGATCAAATAAACTCAGTTTTTTATGGTTAATGCAGAAAAACTGTAAGGCAGCTCAGCAGCATGCTTCTCATAAAAGCATCTTAAATTATCCACTGGGTTATCTTTTGACAGCCCGCCATTATCTGATGTTGCACAATACAGTAGCAAGCAAGCTTGAGATAACTGCAGTTTAAAAGCATGAACCATGTAACAAAAAGTGGAACAATAAAGATAAAGCACTCCAGAGGGAATTATTATCACCTACTGAAAAATTAGGTATTTTATCCACTTAGTTACCAACTGCAAGTCATCTTTTTGCTCTAGCTCTGAAGCTTTGGGCGAACGTTCCTGTGAAATATATCTCCAACTTCAAAGTTCATACTCCAATCAAAAACTTGTTTTGCTGAGTTTGAAATACTGTATTTGCACTGAATGTATTCCTATGGGCCTTGCTTTCCTTTGTTAGCACAGATTTTGTGTTGCACTTTTTTATCCAGAGGGATGTGTTGTATAGCCCTTTGTTCTAAGGCAGAATAATATCATTGGTAGAACAGGCGGTTCCTAATGCAAGCCTTATTTGGCACTTCTCTCCTCTCTCTGAGAGGGCTTCCTGGGCACAGAATATGAAGCAGTTGTGGAATGCTGTGCCTTTGTGTACATAACCAGCTTGTTTAATCTTATTATTCTTTGTTGTTGTTTTCCTTCCAATGTCAGTAAGCTCTGTCTTATTACCACTTTCATAATCTGTTGCAATAAATATTACTTCTCACACTTTCTAATATTGTTAAGTTTATTGGAGAAAATGAACCATAAAAATTGATTTGCTGTTCATTTTTCAGTGACTCAAGTACACTGAAAGAAGCAGTTTATTTTTATAAAATAAAGGAAAAATATACTCAGATTTGTAAAAAATATATACTCAGACTTTTATAAAATAAAGGAAATAATTTACTCAGATTTGTAAAATGCTAATGGTTAATGGAGGATTTTTCTGAAGACTGACTATAAACGGTGGCTGTTTTTTTCTGTTCTTGACTCTGCCATGAATTTTTTTTTAATTATGAACAAATCATTTAATTTCCTGTTTGTTTATTTAAAAAAAGATACAATGTTAGTATCCACTCTTAAAGATATTTGAGTTAGAAAAGCTAGAATCTTTGGTAATCATTTAAAATAACTTATGATTGAAGCCGGGCACTATGGCTCATGCCTGTAATGCTGGTACTCTGGGAGGCTGAGGCAGGTGGATTGCCTGAGTGCACAGGTTTGAGCCCAGGCTGAGCAAGAGCGAGACCCCAGCTCTAAAAATAGCTGGGCATTGTGGTGGGCGCCCCTAGTCCCAGCTATTTGGGAGGCTGAGATAAGAGAATCACTAGAGCCCAGGAGTTTGAGGTTGCTGTGAGCTGTGATGCTATGGCATTGTACCGAGGGTGATAAGTGAGACTCTGTCTCAAAAAAATAAATCAATAAAATTGGCTCGGTGCCTGTGGCTCATGTGGCTAAGGCTCCAGCCACATGCACCTGAGCTGGAGGGTTCAAATCCATCCTGGGCCTGCCAAACAACAATGATGGCTGCAACCCAAAAAAAGCTGGGCATTGTGGCAGGCACCTGTAGTCCCAGCTACTTGGGAGGCGGAGGCAGTTGGATTGCTTGAGCTGGAATCGTTGAGCCCAGGAGTTAGAGGTTGCTGTGAGCTGTGGTGCCAGCTTGAGGCTCTATAAAAAAAAAAAAAAATTGAGTGGTGCTTATGGTTTAATGGGTAGGGCGCAGGCCCCATATATTGAGGGTGGCAGGTTCAAACCTGGCCCTGGCTAAACTGCAACAACAACAGAAAAAAAATTACATATGATTGCTTTAATAAGGGTCTCCTGTCACACAGATTGAGTGGCCATTGAATCTGAGTGTCTATGTGTGGACCAATATTACCAGAGCATTCTATTTTATTACTCTATTTCTATGATCCTTGTATTCCTTGTGCTATTGCCACTGATTAAAAAACAGAGGGACCAGGTAGAGTGGCTCACACCTATAATCCTAGACTTGGGTAGGGGCGGGGAAGGGGAGGTTGAAGTGGAAGGATCACTTGAGGTCAGGAGTTTAAGACCAGCCTGAGCAAGAGCAAGAAGGCGGGCTCCTGTAGTCTCAGCTGCTTGGGAGGCTGAGGCAGGAGGATGGCTTGAGCCCAGGAGTTTGAGGTTGCTGTGAGTTATTATGATGCCATGGAACTCCAGCTCATGCCACAGAACAAGACTCTGTCTCCCCGGCCCCACAACCAATATTCAAGTTAAGCCTGTGTTATTATTTCAGAGCAATTTCTTTGCTGTATCATCCATTCAGACAAGAAAGATTAGAAATTGAAGTAGTATTATTAGAATCACTTTGTTGATTTATTTTCTCGTATTAAAACAGAAGACTCTCTTGATGAGGTTAAAGGGTTCAGTGCTTTTCTAAAGAATTACTGAAAAAAATCAGGACATGCTTATTTATCATAGAGTTATTTTTTACCTTGAAAGAATTGTGACACAATTTTTGTTTTCACAACCCATCCCCATTTTCCTGGAAGTAGTCTTTATTATATTTTCGTTGTATTAAAAAGGCACTAATTTGTATTTCTAGCCTGATGGTTTAATGTCTAAAGAGTCTTTATTTTTCTTCTCTTATGATTTTTTGACCAAGTCCAAAATATCTTGGCTATTTTGGAAGGAAACCAAAATATTTCACTCCAAAATATATTTCCTTGACATATTTCATGCTGACTATTCAGAAGGGCTGGAAATGTAAGAATAGCTGAAAAGTTGTCTTGTGGGAGAAAATTGCATCTGTAGAGAAAATTTGCATTGATGCTGTCAGGCTTTCTCTGAGGCCCTCCCTTGTCTGGATCTAGGAATGATTAACTGAGACTCTGATACCTTAAAGGTCTGAAAGAAATATTTACCATCTATTCTCTCTGAGGTCTCCTATCTCTGAGGTTTCATCTACCTAATAAGACTACCTTTGCCAGGCTTGGCGCCCATAGCTCAGTGGTTAGGGCACTGGCCACATACATGGAAGCAGGTGGGTTCGAACCTGGCTGGGGCCTGTTAAACAACAATGACAACCATAACAAAAAAATAACCAGGCCTTGTAGTCTCAGCTACTTGGGAGGCTGGGGCAAGAGAAGCACTTAAGCCCAAGAGTTTGAGGTTGCTGTAAGCTGTGATGCTACAGCACTCTACAGAGGGTGACATAATGAGACTCTGTCGCAAAAAAAAAAAAAAGACTACCTTTGCTAACCAATCCTCCTCTCCCTTCCATAACCTTTTTTGCCACCATAAACTTGTCAATGGAAAAACCAAACTGTAAATAGGGGTGTCCAGCCTACTGGCCTGTGGGCAGCATGCTGACTTTGTGAGGACGTTTTTCCTTATCTGTGGTATTGGATATATCATGAAAAGTATGCATGGATTTTTTTTTTTTTTGCTAATCAGCTTTCATTAGTGCTTGTATGTGGCCCAAGACAACTCTCACTCTTCCAATTAAAAAAAGAAGACAAAAAGGGTTGGACACCTTGCCGGTGTAAAATACTTGTGAGCCAATATGAGTAACTGTGGCCAGGGAAAACCCAGATTCACAAAGTCCTGAGAAAATCTTCTTAAGTGGTCAGATTGTAATTCTGTTTTATATGTTTTAGGGAGGCAGAAGTTACAGGCAAAGATGTAAATCAGTACATAGAGGTCGTGCATTGATTTAACCCAATAAAGTGGGTTATCTTGAAGTGGGGCCTTGCAGGTGATAGGTGAATTTAGATTCTTTATAATTGGTTGAAGGAGTAAGGCTTTATCTAAAATTTGGAGTCAGCAGAAAGGAATGTTTCAGTTTTTTCCTTTTTTTTTTGCAGTTTTTGGCCAGAGCTGGGTTTGAACCCTCCACCTCCAGCATATGGGGCCAGCGTCCTACCCCTTTGAGCCACAGGTGCCGCCCGTTTCAGTTTTTTCTTTAACAGATGATAAATACAGAAGTTTACTGATCATTATGTGATGCTATGCCAGAGTCAGGTTGCCAAGCCATATGCTGGGTCAGAGTGACCTGTTTGGCAAGATTGAGGGCTTGCAGACGTAACTCTTTCCTAGCCCCCGGGAAGGAATTTGGAGCAAAAAATAGTGGTCAGAGTTTAGTCCTCAATTTGTTTTGGCCATGCTCTGAGCCCCTTTTTTTCTGTAACCTCAATAGGTATAAAAGCATCAACCATCATCTATTTCTTTGAGATCTTATTTCATAAGACTTCTGTGCACTTTAATAAATGTGTATGCTATTTCTTGTAATAATCTGCCTTTTGTGAGATGGTTTTTCAGTGAACCTTCGGAGGATGAAGGGCAAGCTTTCCCTTTGCCCTAACATCATCAGCTTTCCAAATACAGTCAATTCTGCTTATTCTTGGTAGGTTAGTCCTATAAAGTCATAGTGAATTCTGAGTTAGTGAACACTGAACTATTTTGCCCTTGGAAGGCAGAAAGAGTTGAGAGTCTCCAGCAAACTCTGGTCACTGCCATTCTCAATTGACCAATAGATAACCTTGCTTTGTGTGTGTTTCTGTTTAATGACATACAGGGTATTTAATATAGTTGACTCATTAATACAGAGTTTACGGCAGACAGCACTATAACCCCTGCCTGAACGAAACTTCCCTAACATACAGATTTCCTCCCTAAGGCACATCACAGATTCCTTGCACTTTGGAATAATTGCACTTCAGCACTACATTGGAGGCCATTTAGAATAGCAAAAGCATTGTTACCAAGCCCAAAAGAGGTGTGGGCTAGGTCCCATTGCTTGCCACACAGAAAACCAATTTTATTTATTTTTTTTATTTTTGAGGCAGAGTCTCACTTTGTCACCCTTTGTGATGTCACAGCAACCTCAAAGTCCTGTGCTTAAGTGATTCCCTTGCCTCAGCCTCCCAAGTAGCTGTGACTACAGGCACTTGCCACAACGCCGGACTATTTTTAGAAATGAGGTCTTGCTCTGGCTCAGGCTGGAGAAAACCAATTATTGAGACAATGAATATTGCTGGAGAAGAAAGGATATTGATTGGTGTCAGCCAGGATATGGGAGTTGCTTGTAAAATCCATCTCTACACTGACTAAAGAGCAAGGGTCTTTCTTAGTGGGTTGTGGAATGAAAGTCAGGCTGCATGAGGTCTGAAGTTGTAAAGACTGCAGGTGGTCTGTTTAAGAGTCCGCTGTTGGTGATGAACAGTGAATTAGGAAGTCGCGTGGAAAAGTTATAGTCAAGCAAGAAGATTATACTATTTTGCTCCTTCAGCTCCACTGGTGTGAAAGACTGAGGTGTTGGGGAGACAACAATAACAACAACAAAAAATTTAGGGAGGGGACATAAAAGTAATAAACATGATAAACGGGGCATTAAATAGACCGTGAAAGGGACGCAACATGGGAGAGTGTCACCTTGTTCAGCTCAGCTCATCAAGAGACCCAAATTGAGTATTGATTCTGGGATGACAAATACATTTTACTGAATAGCAGAACTCACGCAGAATTTGAATGAATGATGAGACTCACATGTAGCTAAGAGGCTCCTATTGACCTTATTTTCCTCTAGCAGCATTATTGTTTTCATCCTTCCTATCCTCATTTGTCACTTCTTTCCTCATTCATCACTGCCAGCTTCATCATCCCCTCTTAAGGCCCTTTTTTAGACTTGACATTGAGGCAAAAACTTTGATCCAGAGAGGTTAAGTAACTTGCCCACATGTTGGGATCATTGCTCAGACTTTGTCCCTGACACCTCCCCCACCAGCCCTGCTCCACCCTCCACCCTCCACCAGCATTTCCCAAGCTGCTCACAGAACACAGGGAATTAACAAAAAGAGAGGGAAATCTTTAGGAGTAGTTGATGCTGACTTTTAGAAATGCCAGAGGCTAGCCTTATTATGGAGAATAAAAGTGGTGAGAGGAAAGCAGGAAGAATACTTTGAATTTATTGCATTGTTGCTAGAAAATTCTGGATTGTTTGGGAGTTGCATTCTTGGGGAACCTGTGGATTTATGTTTAGGTTGGTTTCCTTCGCCCTTATTCAGGCACCTCCCACTTAATTAGCTGTGTGACCCTGAGACTGTTTCTCTTTCTTTGTGTTTGAGAATGAGCCTGAGGAAATGTCTAGCGTAGTTCCTGGAGATAGCTAGTAATTAATAATGTAGGCATTCTTATTTTCCCCTGATAACTTTGAAGGAATGTTTCCTTCCTCATCTGGTGGCTTTTTACCTTTTTGTCACAAGGTGGCGTGCCACGCCAAGAAAAAAAGACTTCTAAGTCTGATTTTAGTTTTGCTTTGAGCCTGCCAGTGCTTATTTTCTTGGTAGTTTCAACTACTAAAGTCATTTTACACAAGGTTTTCAGATGACACCACCTGCCTCTTCAATTATTTTAGCTGTAGCAAATAGTTTATTTAAAATTTCTCCAAATAGGTGTGGCAAGGCAGCCTGCCTAGACCTTCTGGATCACAACACTGTAAAGGTTACCAGATTTTTGCCTTGGGGAGCATCTTGGCCTCTTTCCCACTACAGAGGTCAGGACTGAAAACCAGATAAATCTCTGAAAAGGACATAAATAGGATTTTTTCCAAGATTTTTTTTTTTTTTTTTTTTTTTGAGACGGAGCCTCAAGCTATCCCCCTGGGTAGAGTGCCATGGCATCACGCTCACAGCAACCTCCAACTCCTGGGCTCAAGCGAGTCTCCTGCCTCAGCCTCCCAAGTAGCTGGGACTACAGGCGCCCGCCACAGCACCTGGCCATTTTTTGGTTGCAGCCATCATTGTTGTTTGGCGGGCCCGGGCTGGGGATTCGAACCCGCCACCTTAGGTGTATGTGGCTGGCGCCTTAGCCGCTTGAGCCACAGGCGCTGAGCCAAGATTCTTTTTTTTGAGACAGTCTCATCTGTGCCCTCTGTAGAGTCAGCATCATAGCTCAGAGCAACCTCAAACTCTTGGACTCAAATGATTCCCTTGCCTTAGCATCCTGAGTAGCTGGAACTACAGGTGTGTACCACAATGCCTGGTTAATTTTTTCTATTTTTAGTAAAGATGGGGTCTTGCTTTTGCTTAGCCTAGTCTGGAACTCCTGAGCTCAAGTGATTCACCCTCCTCGGTCTCCTCAAATACTAAGATTATAGGTATGAACCACCATGCCTGACCTTTTCTTTCTTTTTTTCTTAGAGATGATCTCTTTATGTTTTTTTCCATTATTTAGAAAATACTTTATTAGTTTCTGTAATCAAACCTATGTAGATAAGACCTTACATATTTAATATAGTGCGTTACCCCTGTACAAATGGAAAAAATTAAGCTTAACATTTCTAGACCAATATGGCTGTTAATTTTTGTACAATGCCAACTCAACACAGTAAATTGGGATACTTTTTCCAAAGTTGACAGCGTAGCTATAAAGTTTCCAAAAATTCAGATTATATATTTATATATGTATATATATTTATATATATAAAGACCAATAATAGCAGTATGTTATGCATCAGTATCAGCAACAGCTTTTCTAGGTTCTGCAGTCATCTGAACAAAATTATGGAGACATCAGCACACTCCATTAAAAAAAGGAGTGAGGAGAGGTAAAAAACAAAACCTCAGAAAACAGCAAAGTTCTGTTACTGTTGTGGTACCTGGCACCATTTTTTTTTTTTATTAGCTTCTGATCATCATCTAGAAAGAAATGTTGATCCATGTTGATCTTTATGTTGATCCAGTTACTCTGGAGGCTAAGACAGGAAGACTGCTAGAGCCCAGGAGGTGAAGGCCAAATTGCACTATGATCACACCTGTGAATGCCAAGTGCCCTGTAGCCTGGTTGACATAAAGAGATTAGGTACTGGGAACTTAAATGGCTTATGAAGCAGGATTGCTAGTAGTTGCTGTGTATATTTGTCTTCCTTTTAGGTAGAGCAGCATTGCTGGGTTATGTAGTGTACAACCTACAGGAATGTGAGTATGGCCCTGCTACTTGGACTCGGCATCTTTTAGTAGTAGCATGGGGCTGGCCACTTGAGACATGTTTAGGAGACACTTGAAACACTCACCAGTTGTACCAAGGTTCACAACATTTCAGAAAGAAAATAGTCCAGAAACAGGTTGGTTTAATTGCTTAATTAAATTTTAGGCTAGGTAAGTTTGTATCTGTTCATCTGTCTACAACAGTGGTTCTCAATCTGTGGGTCACGACCCCTTTGTAACAATGAATATACATCCTGCATGTCAGATATTTACATTATGATTCATAACAGTAGCAAAATACAGTTATTAAGTAGCAACGAAAATAATTTTATGGTTGGGGGGTCACCACAACATGAGGAACTGTATTAAAGAGTTGTGGCATTAAGAAGGTTGAGAGGCTTGGTGCCTGTGGCTCAAGCAGCTAAGGTGCCAGCCACATACACCTAAGGTGGCGGGTTTGAATCCAGCCCGGACCCGACAAACAACAATAATGGCTGCAACCAAAAAATAGCCGGGTGTTGTGGTGGGCACCTGTGGTCCCAGCTACTTGGGAGGCTGAGGCAGGAGACTCGCTTGAGCCCAGGAGTTGGAGGTTGCTGTGAGCAGTGAAGTCATAGCACTCTAACCAGGGGAACAGCTTGAGGCTCTGTCTCAAAAAAACAAAAAAAGAAGGTTGAGAACCACTGATCTGCAACCACCTCATGGTTCTACCTGGACTCATCAACTCTTTAAGGGCTAAGAACTTCTCTTATGCTTTTAAAAAAAACACTTAATAGCCACAGAGAATATATTAAATATTTTTATTTGGCCTGAATGCAGAAATGAAAAAAATTGAATTAATATTTACATTTGTTATTATTCATACTAGTTACAAGGAAGATAGTTAATATCTTTTGAAAATCCATTTATGATGTAACTGTCTATATATATGTAAAGTTACCCTGAGGATCTGCCTTGGTACCTTTTTTTGAATAATTGAGGTGCGCAGAGAAAGCCAGTACTGCCTATATTTCTAGACAGAAGGGGGGGGATTTTTAGGCTGCATCATTCTCAGTCTTCCTGGAGTGCTGGTAAGTTGCCCAGACCAGTGTTCTCTCCAAAGCAATAGATGCCTTACAGCCCCAGGTCACTAGTAGCCATTCTGCCCAGTTTCCGTACCCAAGCATAGCCAGTTGTTTTCCATCACTCTAGGTGGGAAGCAGGGAGAAGACATCACTGTCACTTCGTTCCATTAGACAGTGCTGGCTCTCCAGGGAGGCTGAGCACAGCAGTGAAAGGCATGGAGGCTTGACCGCATCACTGGAAAATGCCTGGAGTTCTCCCTCTCACCAGACAGGACAGATGGTCAGGGATGTGTGCATCTCAGACTCTTTGACAGAAAGTCAATATATTTTAGACGACCCTGGGGCACCTCAGACAGATATGTGACCTTGCAGTGTGAAAGTTGTCAGAATCAAAATGGAGTCACTTGTGCTAACAGAATAACCTGACAACTAGAGCTGAGGAAAGCCACGAAGAACTGGGTTCTTGCATATAAATGTCTGATAACAAGGGCTATCATAAGAGACTATAAAACCTACAACCTTGCACAAAGACCATCACGATCTCACACAAAAAATACTTCTGTGAGGACATCTGCCCAGCAACTGCCTATTCAACCTCACACTGTCA
Organism: Otolemur garnettii; assembly: GCF_000181295.1. Classification (NCBI taxonomy): domain Eukaryota; kingdom Metazoa; phylum Chordata; class Mammalia; order Primates; family Galagidae; genus Otolemur; species Otolemur garnettii. The sequence continues at coordinate 2,415,428 of NW_003852506.1, forward strand.
TTACCTTGTTATCCCGGTAATCAAGGATCCCAAAATAATTATGTAATCCTCATTTTTCCTTTAAAAACCCTTATCTTCCTTTACCTCCCTGAGTTCACCATGGTCCGTGTATTCCCATTGTAATGTAGGATTTCCAAACAAACACCACTGTCTTTTGAGAGCCTCTCCCTGTTAGGGCATTTAGTGACTGTGCAGACTTCCTTGAACAGTGATTAAAACACTATTCACAGTAAAGTTATTTAAAAACGAAGTGACAGTCACAGAGGCAGATAACCCAAGCACAGGCCAGGCCCTGAGCTGTTCCTCATGTAGCAATTCCCAGGTGCGAAAGCAGTGCTGGTTTCTTTAGTGTAGAGTGCCAGCGGGTGCCCTCCCTGGCCTGCCCTCTCCACCCCCTCACCAGCTCCTCTGCAAGCTTCCCTCTTCTTCACCTGTGGGCCTTGGTGCCATCTGGCCTGACAGTGGGCTCAGCCAGAGGCTTCATTTGTCAGTGCAACAGCGTCCCGTCTGCAGTCGACAGTGAGCACTGCACAACCTCAGGGGCCGCCATTCTTAGGGCAGGCACATAGGATGGGCGGTATGTCTGTTTATCTTTTTTGAAAAAAGTGTGGCATTTGAAAATGAACTATTTATTTATTTATTTATTTGAGACAGAGCCTCACTCTGTTGTCCTGGACCGAGTGCCATGGCCTCAAACTCCTGGGCTTCAGGGATCCTTCTTGTTTCAGCCTCCTGAGGAGCTGGGACTACAGGTGCCCATCACAATGTCCAGCTAGTTTTTCTATTTTTAGTAGAGATAGGAGTCTCACTCTTGCTCAGGCTGGTCTGGAACTCTTGAGCTCAAGCAATCTGCCCACCTCAGCCTCCCAGAGTACTAGGATTACAGGCGTGAGCCACCATGCCTGGGCTTCTAACTACCTTTTCAAAAGGGCAGCACCGAGAAACTTACTCTTTGATCTGTCCCTCTTCCTGCTGGGCTCAAATTCTTTTTTTTTTTTTGAGACAGAGTCTCCCTATCACCCTTGGTAGAGTGCTGTGGCTCACAGCTCGCAGCAACCTCAAACTCTTGGGCTTAAATGATTCTCTTGCTTCAGCCTGCCAAGTAGCTGGAACTACAGGAACTTGCCACAACACCCAGCTATTTTTGCTGTTGTTGTTGTAGTCGTCTTTGTTGTTGGCTAGGACCCAGGCTGGGTTCCAACCTGCCAGCCTTAGTGTATGTAGCTAGTGCCCTAGCCGCTGAGCTACAGGCACTGAGCCTGGGGTAAGTTACTATTTGTTCTTTCTGTTATGTACAAATCCTCCACTGCTCACTGGACTTCATCCCAGGGCCCAATAGAGGAAGCTCTATTACCTTAAATTTCCTAAATGATCCAAGGTAAGTTTTTCCCAATTTCCATCTACTAACTCTTTCTCCAGACTGTCCCAAGTCAAGGTGCACCAAATAGATAAAATAGATGCCTCACAAAGGGATTTGCATGCATGCCATGGGGGCAGTGGGGTTGTCCTTTTAACACTTGCCACCCTGGACAGCGGAGTACACATTGCTTAGCTAGAAAGTTAGCCAATTTCTTATAGTATAGGGCCCCAAGAGAGGGCAAGAAGGTGGTTCCATAAACTAGAAGCTTCATAAAGCTACATTTAGCATCCTCTCTTTCCATGGTCAAGGTAAGGCTGCCCATAGGACTTCTTGAAGCAGCCTTACAACAACTGGGTCACCTTGTGTGGGAGATGGGATGAACCCACACATCCATTCCCCACACAGTAAGAGTCATATAAAAGGGTTTAAATGCACATCCTTTGAACAAAAGGGCCCACTGATACTGGCACAATCAGATAACTTGCGTGCTTCATGTATAACACTATTAGCTAATTCTCTTTATTGCCCCCAAACCCCTCCCTTGGTCATTACAGTTGACTCATCACACAAGAAGTGCTAATGCAGCTTCTGAAAATCCCCTTTATAACTTTTTGAAGAATCAAATGACAACTAAAGAAAGTTCTTGGTGGAGCCCGTAGCTCAGTGGGTAGGGTGCCAGTCACATACACGGAGGCTGGTGGGTTCGAACCCAGCCCAGGCCAGCTAAAATGGCAACTGTAATAAAAAAAAAATTAGCTGGGCATTGTGGCAGGCACCTGTAGTCCCAGCTACTTGGTATGCTTAGGCAAGAGAATTGCTTAAGCCCAAGAGTTGGAGGTTGCTGTGAGCTGTGACGCCACAGCACTCTACCCAGGGCAACAGCTTGAGACTCTGTCCCAAATGAATAAATAAACAAAATAAAGTTCTTTTTTTTTGAGACAGAAGCCTCCAACTCCTGGGCTCAAGCGAGTCTCCTGCCTCAGCCTCCCGAGTAGCTGGGACCACAGGCGCCCATCACAACGCCCGGCTATATTTTTTGGTTGCAGCCGTCATTGTTGTTTGGTGGGCCCGGGCTGGATTCGGACCCGCCACCTTGGGTGTATGTGGCTGGCGCCTTAGCTACTTGAGCCACAGGCACTGAGCCCAAAATAAAGTTCTTGCTGAATTCCCCCAGAGGCCTATCAGTAGCTCTATCAGGTATTATTTAAGAAAACACAAATTTAGGGTGGCATCTGTGGCTCAGTGAGTAGGGCACTGGCCCCATATACTGAGGGTGGCAAGTTCAAACCCAGCCCCAGCCAAACTGCAACAAAAAAAAAAAAAAAAAAAAAAAGAAAACACGAATTTAGATACAATACTTTTAGAATAGAAGTTGAAACTCTACAGAAAATAGACCAAAATAAAGAAGGTGAAATGTAGAGAAAAGATTTCACATAGACTTTTAAAAAAGTATACCATACAATTTTTTATTTCTAGCTTAAAAACAAAAATTACTCGGAAAATATAGGACTAATCACATTTTAAGCCAGCAGACTGGAGGTAAAGGGCCGCTCAGTGTACCTCATTGAGATAGGCTGGGACAAGTTATGTGACCTGCCCATAGGAACGGGCTCATTTGTCAGAGTGGAGGAAGGACCTGGTCTCTACCTGACTACCCTGCCCAATTAACACTGAAAGAAGATAGTAGAGTTGTACCGTATCCATTTTACTAAGAAATAAATACATGCCTTTTTAGTGTTAAAAAGATGCCTTAATTTTTTAGATATCTCCACAGAATCGTTTTAGAAGTGCATGATTTAGAAAAGTCTTTGTTTATTTTTTTAATTTTTGAGACAGAGTCTTACTTTGTTGCCCTTGGTGGAGTGCTGTTGCTTCATAGCTCACTGCAACCTCAAACTTTTGGGCTCAACCTATCCTCTTGCCTCAGCCTCCCGAGTAGCTGGGCCTACAGATGCAGATGCCTGCCACAACAGCCAGCTATTTTTTAGAGATGGGGGTCTCGCTATTGCTCAGGCTGGTTTCAAACCTGTGAGCTCAAGCAATCTACCCACTTTGGCCTCCCAGAAAAGTCTTAGTTTAAAGAAAGAAAAAATAAGCTTGTCTTTTTCCCCCAGACCCATTTTCTCTCAGAAGGCACTGACAAGCTTTTTGGAGGCAGGAACATGGAGTACGGGTGTCTGAAAAAGTCCAAACAGGAATCTCAGCAGCTCCACAGGCTCAATGTCCTCCTCCTGGGGGGCTGGCAGGCTGGACCAGCGCTTTGGTTCAAAGTGTTTGGAGAACATGTTCGTGCTCCTTTTCTGGAAATGAAACAATGAACACAGAGTCCCAGGCATCGTCCTTCGGTGAGTTGTTTTTGTCCAAGACCTCTAAGATGGGCTGAGCTGGGTCCTTTAAATACTGGAAGAGATTGAAAACCCACACTGTAATCCATTTCTCAGTTCAATACACCAGATCTTTTCCTTTAGTTTTAGTTGGTAGGGTTATATTTTATTTGGGAGTAACTTTATTATGTATACCAATGAGATAACTCTTTTCTTTTTTCAACAATAAAGCAAGTTCTAACACTCGAACCCCCTTCACCCCTCACCTCAGTAATGCCTTTAGGACGGACCCAAGGGCCAGCCACATTACTAAGCTGAAAGTGTAAGAGGGAGAGACTCTGGCAAAGCAAGTTCTTCCTCACTGCCTTCAGCTTAGGTTTGTGGGTTTTCAATCCTAAAACGTCTCTAACATTGTAACTTTTCAGTGAAGGAGGAAGTGGGAGCTCCCCTTCAGCTGTGATGGGGACACACAGGAAGAGTTCACAGCACTGTTCTCAGCCACCCCGCCTGCCTCCTTTGTCTATACTTCACACCGCACACAGAGAACTGGGGTGTGGAGCCCCTGGGAGTCAGCCGAGGTCCTGAACATAAAAGGGATGTTTACTGCACGGAACTTTCCCTCCTTTTCCTGTTATTGGGCTTAGGCTTTGCCATAAAATCACCAAGTTACCATGAACCTAGTGCCTAGTTCTTGGAAATGCTGTAAGATACTGAAATACAGTAAGCTTATGGCTGCCTAGAAGAGGAACAAAACAGAGTCATGTGAACTTATGAAACCTCAGAAGTGTAAGTGAAACATGATCGTCACTTTTATGTTAACTTCAGAGACCTTTGGTAGGTATTTCCACACTTTCCTAGGACAGCAAATGGAAAGACTGTGTGGTTTTTAATTATTTTTTTTTGACAGAGTCTCACTTTGTCATCCTGGGTAGAATGCTATGGCATCATAGCTCACAGCATCCTCAAATTCCTGGGCTCAAGTGATCCTCTTGCCACAGCCTCAGGAGTAGCTGGGACTATGGGTGCCTGCCACAACACTCAGCTAGTTTTTCTATTTTTAGTAGAGATTGGGTCTGACTTTTGCTCAGGTTGGTCTTGAACTCATGAATTCAAGCAATCCACCTGCCTTGGCCTCCCAGAGTACTAGGATTACATGCATGAGCCACTGTGCCTGGCCAGACTTTGTGTTTGAGATTCATGCCCCAGAGGAACAACTTGTAAATTCCTTCACAAGGGCCCAGCTGGTAGCTCTACCCTGAGAGAGAGGTTATTAATGCAAGTAAAATTCTGAGACATTTCTGTTACTTTATGACAGTGTTAACTACAGAGGTTCTAGCAGGAATTTAGCATTTATGTAAAGCCAGGTGTGGTGGCTTAGGCCTGTAATCCTAACACTCTGGGAGGCTGAGGTAGGTAGACTGCTTGAGCTCAGGAGTTTGCGACCAGCCTGAGCAAGAGGGAGACCTTTCTCTTAAAAATAGCTGGGCGTTGTGGTGGGCGCCTGTAGTCCCAGCAACTTGAGAGGCTGAGGCAAGAGGATTGCTTGAGCTCAAGAGTTTGAGGTTGCTGTGAGTTATGATGCCATGGCACTCTACCTCAAAGACTCTGTCTCAAAAAAGGAAAAAAGTAATGCCTGTGTTCTTTAAATATATCATGACAAATGCAGGACAAGTGTCTATAGTTCTTTCTAGAAGCACCACTACATTTTTTACAGACTTCAACCTCACCTAACATTTATTTATCCTAGATATAACTGGATGAGATTCTGTTTCTTTCTTTTTTTAAGACAGAGCCTCAAGCTGTTGCCTTAGGTAGAGCTGCTCACAGCAGCATCACAGCTCACAACAACCTCCAACTCCTGGGCTTAAGCGATTATCTTGCGTCAGCTTCCCAAGTAGCTGGGACTACAGGCCTGCCACACCACCCAGCTATTTTTTGGTTGTAGTTGTCATTGCTCTTTGGCAGGCCCGGGCTGGATTCAAACCTGCTAGCTCTAGTGTATGTGGCTGGCGCCTTACCCGTTTGATCTACAGGTGCTGAGCTGAGATTCTGTTTCTCATACCTTTACTCTGGGTTTATTTATTTATTTTTTTTTTGAGACAGAGCCTCAAGCTGTCCCCCTGGGTAGAGTGCTATGGCTTCACTGCTCACAGCAACCTCCAACTCCTGGGCTCAAGCGAGTCTCCTGCCTCAGCCTCCCAAGTAGCTGGGACCACAGGCGCCCGCCACAACGCCTGGCTATTTTTTTGGTTGCAACCATCATTGTTGTTTGGCGGGCCTGGGCGGGATTCCACCCCGCCACCTTAGGTGTACGTGGCTGGTGCCTTAGCCACTTGAGCCACAGGTGCCGAGCCTACTCTGGGTTTATTAAAGAATAATGTAAAATCTCTGGAAGCAAATAATGTGAATGTCCTCTCAGCTAGCCCCTGATCCTAAGAATGTCCCAGCCACTGGCTGACTTCCCACAAGACCCATTCCATTTTTCTTTCTCAAGTCCTTCAAAGTACTAGTAACATTCAGCGAGCACTGGTGGACGAGGCCTGGTGCTTACAGCTCTGGGTGTGCTTACTCTTCCCTAGAGCCCTGCCAAGCATGTCACCGGCCCAACGCTCGTGTTCTCAATTATCTCTGCCGCCTTTTGGAAGGAGAATGTCTTGTCCTTGCACCTGCAGCCAGGCTTTCCAGGGAGCAGAGGACTGACGCTCTGCCGCAGAGGGAGAGCTGCTGTAGCTAGTCTCTTAGCCAGGCCAGGCCATGTTGTTAGCCAACCCCCTGCCAGTTTTTTATTTATTTATTATTTTAAAAACAACTCAATTTTTATTTTTATTTTATTATTATTATTTCTAAACAGAGTGATTATCTTGTTGTTTTGTTTTTGCAGTTTTGGGCTGGGGCTGGGTTTGAACTCGCCATCTCCAGCATATGGGGCCAGCACCCTACTCCTTTGAGCCACAGAGGCTGCCCCCCCCGCCAGTTTTTTAAACAAAAAACTGTGGTTAAATACGTGTAACCTAAATTTACTGTCTTTACTATTTTTAAATGTCCAGTTCAATGGCATCAATTGCATCGACCGCATCACACTGTTGTGCACCCACCTCCACCATCTCTACCTTCAGAACTCTTCATCGAGCCAAGTGAAACCCTGTCTCCACTGAGCACCGGCTCCCGCTGCCCTGGCTACCACCATTCTGCTGCCTACTCTGGGGACCTCATATGAATGGGATCATATAGTATTTGTCCTTTTGTGACTGGCTCACTTCACTCAGCATAATGTCCTCAAGGTTCATACCATGTCATGGCATGTGTCAGAATCTTTTTCCTTTTTAAGGCTGAGTGATATCCCATTGTAGGGCTGTACCACCTTTGTTTTATGCACTTACCAGTCCGTGGATACTGGGGTTGCTTCTACCTTTTGACTGAATAATGCCGCTATGAACACGGTTGTACAAATAACCCTGTACCATTCTTAACTGACATCACTGTGTGCACAGCCCTGTCCACTGCTGACTTTTAGGGCCTTCTGGGGGCAGTGGAGCACTCTCATGTCACTCGTTTAGATGTGTGTGGACGTACCTCTTCTATTTGTGATGGGATCCTCGGTGGAGTGTGAAACCAGTATTTAATCAGGCCTCCGTATTTCAGGACCAGAAAGAAACAGGCCCCTGCCAGGACCAACAGTGATGAGAAGGTTCCCACAGAGATCAGGATGACTTGCTGAAGCTTGGTGGAGGCTACAAAGATGATAAAAAAGTGAACAAGATGCCATCCCACACATAACACAAACATCGGTTAATGTCCATCTGCATTGCTTAAGGAGTATCCCTGTCCCAGGAAAATGGACAATTTCCCCGCCCCACCGCACCAGCCTATTGTGCTTATGAAATAAAGCAAGTACCAGCTGTCTAGCGGCCCTTGATGCTACAGATCTTGGCATAGGCTCACGTTACCCGCAGCTGAGTGTTCTCTTGTCACTGCTTTCTCTCTGCATCTTCCCACCCTCCCCATCTTCCAGCCCCCGATTTCACTATTTTAGGAGTATTCTTTTCCCAGTTCAGAAAGCACAAACAAAGGTATATTTTACCATCGGCCATTGTTTCGTAGCAAGATGTGTTGCTTAAATGCCCAGATCTGATGGTGCCGTGCCAAAACAGTTGTGCCTTGACTTGTAAGCAGTATACTCTGAAGGGTTTTAAACCATCCAACAAAATGAAGTTGCTCTTATAAGGGCCTTTCACCTATTTAAAAAACACCACACCACACTTGTAAATCACCTGAACAGACACGGTCAAGCCACTTCTATCTTTTCTACTATTTGCTGACATTTCACAGTGATCACAACAAACAAAGAGTAACGACGCTGTTTTTAAAGTTACTGGCTTGTTGCAGACACGCTTTACATGTGAAAATTGGCAAGTAGTATAAAGAAAGACGCTGGTTGGCTCGGCGCCTATAGCTCAACCGGCTAAGGCGCCAGCCACGTACACCTAAGGTGGCGGGTTCGAATCCCCAGCCCGGACCCGC
>NW_003852506.1:2423880-2435925 GCF_000181295.1 Otolemur garnettii
GGCCTCAGAGGGCCCAGCGCAGCAACTGGAATTTATAGTAAATCCCAGTTCCTAGGATGGTGTTTTTGCCTTTAAAATTAACATTTTACATTTCAGAAAAATACGCTGAATCAGATCCAGATACCTCAAATTAGTCAATAAACAGAAAAAAATTAATCTAAGAACTAATGTTCCTTTTATCCCTAATTTGCTTCTAGATGGAGCTGAAATGTATTGGTTCCTCCTACAGCTTCAGTCAAAATGTCCTCAGGGATTTATGTCATCAGGACACAGTTGGACCCCAAACTCTGTGAGGATTCTGTGTCTGCCCCCAAGTCCCTGCTGCTGTGTGCTCAGGCCTTGGGGTGTCCACATCCCATCATTCCAGCCAGTGGCTCCAAGCCACTTTGCTTTCCTTCTGAGAGTGGCACTGTGGTATACACTAGACAGAAGGTGCCACCATGATCGGCTTACTCTAGTCCTGGTTAAAGATGTCACTGTTCCACAGAGGAACAAGAAAAGAATTTATCATGGCAATACAGGATTTCTTGTGAAGGATTATTTTTTAATTTTGAGATACAAAAGGATCCAAAACGGCCATATGAAATGGTAGTATTAACATACTGGTTCAAAAACACAGGATTATGAGGCCACCACACTGCCAACTGTAGAAAGGCAGAACATCCAACAGTAAATAGAACACAATCTCATTTTAAAGATACGAAAATATTATGTTATCTATGAATGGTAGTATTATTGATGGTTTTTAATTTCATTTTCCACTGTTTAATGGTGATGGACTTCTAGGGCAAAGAAAAAAACGTTTTGCTTATGATGCTACATAGAGCAACATTAAGGATAAAATTCCTTTGGGATGTACTTCAATAGCCAATTGGAATTTCTAACATTTAGAATCACAGACTGTGCAGAAGAGCCAGTGTAGCAGGCCTGAGGCTGCTGCTCTTTGAAGCATCTGCTTTCTAGGTCAGTCCTAGGCTGGCATCTGGGAACTTGGATTTCAGGTTCATTCCCAAACTGCCAAAAGCGGCTTATCATACCTAGAATGTTTGTACAAACAATGTGGTTTCTTTATGCTGAGCGTCTGCTTTCCTTCTGGGAGTGGCACTGTGGTATACACGAGACAGAAGGTGCCACCGTGATCGGCTCCTAATCAAGCCCTGGACACCGAGTCTCGAATGAGCTTCCCTGGTGGACAATAGTTCCCATACGCTGTCACGGCTCGTTGGAGGAATTAAGTGCATCTGTGTGACTCTACTGGGAGAGGAAGCTTGGAAGCTTGAACCTGGACTCCTCTGGGCTTTGCTCCATGTGCCTCTTCCCTCTGCTGATTTTGCTGTGTCCTGTCATAGTCACAGTGATTAGGATGGTTCGGCGTTGAGTCCTTTGAGTCCTTTGAGCAAAGCTAAGGGGGGATCTTGGAGACCCACAACACACAGACTCACAGCTAGAATCAAGATCATATCAGTGGCTTTCAGAGTTATTTTCATCCTTGAATCTTTTGTTCATGGAAGCCCAGAGTATAGATTCTCTGGTCAAAATGGGGAAAGGGGCTTGGGATTCCTCCTATCTGCTCCTCCCTACAGGTTCCAACCTATTACTCAGCCATCTCATTTTATATAAGAGTAAACTACAGCCAGAGAGGGTAAGTGATGTGGGGCTAAGCCAGCCCCAGGGACACAGTATGGCACATAGTATGGCATCACAGCTCACAGCAACCTCCAACTCCTGGGCTTAGGCAATTCTCTTGCCTTAGCCTCCTGAGTAATGGGGACTACAGGTGCCTACCACAACGCCCAGCTTTTTTTTTGTTTGTTTCAGTTTGGCCGGGGCGAGGTTCGAACCCGGCACCCTCGGTATATAGGGCCAGCGCCCTACCCACTATGCCACAGGCACTGCCCAGTCTGGGCACACGGCTAAATAAGGCTGGGCCCTCCTGCACACGGTAACCCTGGCTGGCTCTAGGATACCAATAGCAACTTGTCCCATGGAGGGTGATTCAGAGCAGTGAAGCAGACAATTCCATTATAAGAAAACAAAAGTGCAGATGGGCCCTTGCGGAGGAAGCATGTACCATGATGCTCTTGAGTCAAGAAGCCAACCAAAGGGTGGGAAAAAATGTGGCCACAGCTTCCTTGTGTCGCCTCCATTTCCAGCACCATTTCCAGAGAAGATGGACTCAGAAGAGGCAGCTACCTCTCCCATCTGGATTCTGCCAGGTTCACTCTATTCCAGGTGACCCAGATCTTGAGCTCTGATTTGAGGAGATGATTATTTCCCTATTCCGTAGATGCTCAGTGAGTCTTGCCCTCCCCAGTTTCATGCTCGGCATGAAGAAATGAAGGGAAAGTACAGGCTGGGCACAGTGGCTCTCACCTGTAATCCTAGAACTCTGGGAGGCTGAGGCAGGTGGACGGTTGGAGCTCAGGAGCTGGAGACCTCTGAGCAAGACAGCAAGACCCTGTCTCTACTAAAAATAGAAAAACTGAGGCAAGAGAATCGCTTGAGCCCAAGATCTTGAGGTTGCTGTGAGCTATGACACCACTCACAGAACCAAAGGAAGATTCTGTCTCAAAAAAGAAAAAAGAGAGAGAGAGAGAGAGAGTGAAAAAGTACAAATATAAAAGATGCGGCAGAAGGGCGGTGCCCGTAGCTCAGTGGGTAGGACGCTGGCTACATATTCCAGGCTGGCTGGTGGGTTAGACTCTGGCCCAGGCCACCTAAACAACAATAACAAATTGCAATTAAAAAAATAGCCGGGTGTGGCTCAGTGCCACATGCACTAAGGCTGGAGGGTTCGGGCCCAGCCCAGGTCAGCTAACCAACAATGACAACTGCAACAACAACAAAAATAGCTGGGCGCCTGTAGTTCCAGTTATATGGGAGGCTGAGAAAAGAGAATTGCTTAAGCCCAAGAGTTTGAGGTTGCTATGCGCTGTGATGCCATGGCTTTCTAACCCAGGGTGACAGCTAGAGACCCTGTCTCAAAAAAATAAAAAATAAAAAAGATAAAAAAGCTCATAATATGTACCTGGGATCATTAGGCACAGGAGAGGATCCGAGACCATCATGGTTTTCCTAAACTACCTGGGCCTCATCAGGCCCCTGTGAGCTGATGCAACTGAGTCAACCCTGTCACCTGCCACAGTCCCTCGAGTGGCTTGTGTTTCCGACCCATCTAGGCTCTGGCATATCTCCACACGTGCCACGCCTTCTCAAACCTGCTGGTAGTTCTCCCTGGATGCTCCTTCTCCTTTCACTTTTTCCACCTATTTCACTCATGCCCTCTTTGCATTTCAAACATTTATATAGTTAAACTCTGCAGATAGCTCTAATGGATTCTTCATTGCAGAAACAAGCCCAATAAAGCATCCCCCAAACTCCACAGCATGGCAAAGGCATCATGAGCAAATGAAAAGTGAGCAAAGTCTAGACCCCAAACAGCAGGAACCTTGTGACATTAACAAGGGCCCTTCAGATTGATCTGGTGGAGGTAAGTTTCAGCACAGTGACTAGAAAAACAGGTCTTGAAGAGGAGGATCAGAACAGACTTAGGGCTTAGCCTCAACGGGATACTCTTTTTGCCCATGTTAAAGTTTTCTTTCTTTTGCTAAACCAGAAACTCCAAAGAAAAGAAAATCAAAACAAAAAAATATGTTCTTGCCTTTTGGATTCCTGCTTTTTCCCAGTAATGGACATAATACTCAAAAGAGACCGTGGACGAGTTGATATCAAAGGGAGGGGAGAAGTTAATGATGAGGGAGCCTTCTCCTGGAGTCACCCCAACATCTTTTGGAGGCCCAATAGTAACTGAAAAAGAATTATAAACAGAAAACCATATATATACACATACCGGCACACACACACATATATTGTATAATACACTATATTATATAATACAGTATATACAGTTTGTATATAGACACACATGTTTATTTTGTATGCAGTAAGGCTGCATTCACAAGCACAAGACCGGCTAGGCATGGTGGCTCCCGCCTGTAGTCCCAGCACTTTGGGAGGCTGAGGTAGGAGCATTACTTGAGGTCAGGAGTTTGAGAGCAAACTGAGCAAGATTGAGACCCCATCTGTACAAAAGATAGCCAGGCATGGTAGTGAGCACCTGTAGTACCAGCCACTCAGGAAAATGACATGGGAGGATCTCTGAAGCCCGGGAGTTTGAGGCTGCTGTGAGCTATGATGATGCCACTACTCTCTGGCCCCAGAAACAGAGCAAGATCCTATCTGGCAGGGAAAAAGAAGCACAAACTACAAAAGACTGCTCTGAACTCAAGATTTCCTTGCAAGTAAACCTCTAATCAGGGTTCCTCAAACTTTTTAAACAGGGGGACAGTTCACTGTCCTTCAGACAGTTGGAGGCCCGGACTGTGGGCCCTGGAACGAGTCGGCAGCTAAGCAGGACAGGCAGCGGTGGCAAAAACACCCAGTGGACTGGATAAATGTCCTAGGCAGGTCACGTGTGGCCCGCGGGCCGTAGTTTGAGGACACCTGCTCTAAGTGGAAAGTGAGTCCTTGTAGTTGTCCATGATGAGGCCCAGAGCAATCTCTCTGCCCCTCAGGAGACAGCTCAGTGCAAGGAGATCAGAAGATCCCAGAGAAAGGGCTTTCTAGCAGGCATTTAGGATTGTCTCAGTTGAGATTTGGTTTACCAATCAGGAGTCATCTACCTTAAGTAATGCTGCCTAGTGACACTGTTGACATGACACTTTCACTGGATTTCCAGAGGAACAAAATTAGAAGGCTAACCATAGATCAGACTTCCATAGCAGAGTGGGAAAAGACTTTGTTAGCCCTTACTTACAATATACATGTGTATATAAAATTATAACATAAATGAGCAAAAGTGGTATTTGTAAACTTTTTTTTTTTTTTTTTTTTTGAGACAGAGCCTCAAGCTGTCCCCCTGGGTAGAGTGCCATGGCTTCACTGCTGACAGCAACCTCCAACTCCTGGGCTCAAGCGAGTCTCCTGCCTCAGTCTCTCAAGTAGCTGGGACCACAGGCGCCTGCCACAACGCCCAGCTATTTTTTGGTTGCAGCCATTATTGTTGTGTGGCGGGCCCGGGCTGGATTCAAACTTGCCACCTTAGGTGTATGTGGCTGGTGCCTTAGCTGCTTGAGCCACAGGCGCTGAGCCTGTAAACTTTTAAGTACATTTGTCTCCTGAGAAGTGTTGCCATGCCAAGTCTATTTGTTAAGGCTTTTCATGTAGTTCATAGGACAGCCAAGGACTATGACCCATGATGTGTTGTCACTGAAAGGCTATAGCAATTATCAAATACACACATACATTGTATAGTTAACTAGAGAAACTCTGATTAAAGTACAGGTTGGGAGACGGGGCGTGGTGGCTTGTGCCTGTATTCCTCGCACTCTGGGAGGCTGAAGCAGGTGAATTGCTTGAGCTCAGGAGTTCAGAACCAGCCTGAGGAAGAGCGAGACCCAGTCTCTAAAAATAGCCAGGTGTTGTGGCAGGCACCTGCAGTCCCAGGTACTCCAGAGGTTGAGGCAAGAGAATCACTTGAGCCCAGGAGTTTGAGGTTGCTGTGAGCTGTAGAGGCCACAACACTCTACCAAGGGCAAAAGTGAGACTCTGTTTCAAAAAAAAGTACATGTTGGGTCCTCTGAGTTCTAAGAGCCCTGTCTCTGAGCCTTTTACACAGGAGATAATTACATCACTGTGAACAGTCACGTATTCACCCTAGTGGAGCTGGATTCTCTTATAGTTCTGTGTTCTTCCCTGGGTGCTCCAGGTTGGTGAGGGTTGGGCATATGGTCTGGCCAAGCTTCTCTCTGTGCAAAAGAACTGGTTTCTGCAGAGTTGGCATCAGTGCCCTCTGGTCACTTGTTCTGGTAGAGAAGCTGAGTCCACACAATGCCCAGTGGCAAAGACAGGGCAGGGTCTAGCCCACTAGGCACTATGAAGAACAGAAACAGAGAAGATGAGGCAGTCCCTGCTGGCTGGTGATCTGCTGTGGACAACCCATTTGTCCTTAGGTACAAAGCCAGAAACCATGTGAGATAAAAGAAGTACTAGTAGTTTCTGACACAGAGGACAAAAGATGGTAACAGAAGCAGAATTTGTCTAGACGGTGGGTCCAGCATCAGCCAGCTGCTGCTCTCAGCCTGAGCTGAGGAGAGAAGTTCTTGGTTAGTTACTGGCTAATTGACATTCCCAGCTCCTGCGTTGGTAAAGCTTGAGGCAGTTGTTCTCTGATCACTTTCACTGCTTTTAGTGGCCTTATAATCAGTAACTGAGAAGGGGTTACCAGGTAAAGGAATGAGATGGTGGCTGGAGGAGTCAGGTTTGGCATCATACCAGCCTGGGTTCATATCCCCACCCTGCCATTAACCAGCTGTGTCAGCTGTTAACCAACTAGGGTGATGTTCACAGATGGGCTGCTAGTGACAAAAAGGTCTTTCATTCCACCTGCTCACAGACGGCAACACACATCCTCCAGCTTCCCTTTTCGCTGCTAAGTCAGCAGGATTAGCAGAAGTACCTGCAAGGCCTGGTGCCTGCTACAGGACTGTCATCTTCATGTATCCATTACCACATGGGAACATGGGACACCTAATGACTCACAGCTAAAAGGACAGTGTTCATAGGCCTGCCCTCCTTAAGAAAGCCCTGGGCCTGGAATATGATCCCAACCAGACAAGCTTCTTTTCTAAAGGAGAAAACAATCTCCCTTCTCTCCAAGCACTGAAGGAAGAATGGCTCAATGGAACAACAGAGAACAGAGGAGAGCTGCTTCCAGCTCTGTTTACTCAGATCTGTCTAACAGCTATATAAGTTTATCCCTATTTCTCAGATGAGGAAACTGAAGCCCAGAGGTGACATTCCTGAAAGGATGGCTTTGTTAATGAACTAGCTAACAGAGAAAGATAAAATATCAAACAGAAAGTTAGAGCAATAAACTCACAGCATATAATTGCCCCTTTGAAAACTCACAGCACAGCTTTCCCCTTTGTTTTGTTTTGATGAAACACCTGGGACTCAACTTGTCTTCAAGCTTAACTTGTTATCTTTGAGAGTTTATTTTCATAGCCTTGAAGAGCCCTAAGTGGACAGCAAGGGTGCAAGTGCCTTTCTTCAGTTCCTGCCAGACCAGATTTCAAGGGCCTCTAATAAGCTGGCATTGCAGAGAAAGAGGAAAAAAGAAAAAGCAGGGTCGGCGCCTGTGGCTCATGTGGCTAAGGTGCCAGCCACATACACCTAAGGTGGCAGGTTCGAATCCCCAGCCCGGCCAAACAACATGCCAAACATGGCAAACATGCCAAACAACAATGATGGCTGCAACCAAAAAATGGCCAGGCGTTGTGGCGGGCGCCTGTAGTCCCAGCTACTTGGGAGGCTGAGGCAGGAGACTCGCAAGAGCCCAGGAGTTGGAGGTTGCTGGGAGGCTCTGTCTCAAAAAAAAAAAAAAAAAAAAAAGAAAAGAAAAAGAACTCACAGCAATTTCACAGCCATTTTTGCTATCAGTTGGCTGCAATCACTTTTTTTTTCTTTGCTCCCAAACAAAAACCCCAAGTCCCCCATGCCCTCTGTACTGACACTTCTTTCTCTTGTGTTGTGCCTTTTCCACCTTTGGTAAGTAAAATAAACTTTCTTTCTTTGAAACTTTCTGAACTTTAAGGTAACATAAACTTTTTTTTTTTTAAGGTAACATAAACTTTTTACTTCTTACGATTTTGATCTTTGCGTAAGAAACCTTTCTCAGACTGCATCGTAAGTCCCTGCCTTACCAATTCCTTATGCATAGTGATGCAGCTGGTTAATGGCAGGGTGGGGATATGAACCCAGGCTGGTGTGATGCCAAACCTGACTCCTCCAGCCACTGGTTACTCATCCTCCACCTCAGTTACTGATTATAAGGCCACTAAAAGCAGTGAAAGTGGTCAGTGTGATCAGAGAACAACTGCCTCAAGTTTTACAAGTGCAGGAGCTGGGAATGTCAACTAGCCAGTAACTAACCAAGAACATCTCTCCTCAGTTCAGGCTGGGAGCAGCAGCTGGCTGATGCTGGACCCACTGTCACAACATGTTCTGCTTCTGTTACCATCTTTTGTCCTCTGGGCAGTGTCAGAAACTACCAGCACTTCTTTTATCTCACATGGTTTCTGGCTCTGTACCTAAGGACAAATGTCCACGGCAGATCACCAGCCAGCAGGGACTGCCCCATCTTCTGTTTCTATCCCTCATAGCACCTAGCACAAACCTTGGAGTCTTTAAAATTATTATTATTTTTGAGACAGAGTCTCACTATGTCACCCTCAGTAGAGTGCTATAGCATCACAGCTCACAGCAACCTCAAACTCCTGGGATTAAGCAATTCTCTTGCTTCAGCCTCCCAAGTAGCTGGGACTATAGGCACCTGCTACAATATCTGGCTGTTTTTTGTTGTAGTTGTCATTGTTGTTTTAGCTACTCGAACCCGCCAGCCTTGGTGTATGTGGCCAGTGCCCTACCTGCTGAGCTATGGGCACTGCCCTAAAAATCATTTTTATTACAGGAAATTTCAAAAATAGTAAATAAGTAGTGTGGTCACCCAACTTAACCATCAACCCATGGACAATTTTGTTTCTTCTATGACTACACATCTTGTCCTTATTCCTCCTGCTCTTTGGACTATTTTGATTATTATTATTTATTTTTTTTAGGACACATTAAAATTTGTTTTAATACTACTTTAGGGAAAAAAAATCACACTTTTAGTGAATGAACAAAAAACATTTTTACAGTACCAGTAGGCTATTATTCTTATCCATCATGCCATGAATTCATAGGGAAGAGTTTCCAGTAGCTCATGGAGGCATCTTGCCATTGAATGTGACAAAGCATTGATTGACTTTTGAATTCATGGGAAATAGGTCCCAGCACCTTGTATCACTGTTACATGGGGTCTATTGGTTATCCTGTGTGCTATGCTGTACACCTATTATGCCATGAGCTCATGGGGAATAAATAGGTTCTTGCACCTAAAAACATGGGTCCACTGGTACTCCTGTGTGCTATGTTATATGCTTATTACGCCATGAATTCACAGGGAATGGGTTCTAGGAGCTCAGGCTCCTTCCGTTGGTTCTCACAAAGTGGGCTTCCCTGGGTGGAGCAGGCTGGCGCTTCAGTTGAACCCAGGTTCCTTTCTCTTTGGCTTCCTTCTTTTTCTGATCATTTTCCTTCACACGTTTCAGGAAGCTATCTCAGCTCTTAGAGGGCTTAATATGCTCAATAGGAACATTAATCCTCTTGGCAAGAACCTTGCCCTTAACTTGTTTGTTTACAACAATGCCAACAGCACGCTGGGTAACACTGTAGACTCTTCTAGTTTTGCCATGGAAAACTGTGTGGCCTTTTTGAACAGTACCCATTCCCTTGATGTCTACAATATCACTTTTCTTGTAGATTCGCATACATGTGGCCAAAGGAACAACTCCATGTTTTCTAAAAGCCCTAGAGAACGTGTATCAGGTGCCTCTCCTCTTTCCCTTTGTGTTTGTCATTTTGGTGAATTACTGGAAGATGGCGACTCCGGCCGAAAGGCTATTTTGATTATTTTGAATAAATCTGAGACATTATATCATTTCTTTCTTTCTCTCTTTTTTTTTTTTTTTTGAGACAGAGCCTCAAGCTGTCCCCCTGGGTCTAGTGCCGTGGCACCACAGCTCACAGCAACCTCCAACTCCTGGGTTTAAGTGATTCTCTTGCCTCAGCCTCCCAAGTAGCTGGGACTACAGGGGCCCACCACAACACCTGACTATTTTTTGGTTGTAGCTGTCATTGTTGTTTGGCACACCCGGGCTGGATTTGAACCCTCCAGCTCTGGTGTATGTGGCTGGTGCCTTAGCCACATGAGCTATAGGCACCGAGCCAAGCTTAAGCCATTCTCTTGCCTTAAGTAGCTGGGACTACAAGTGCCCACCACAACATCCAGCTATTGTTTTGGTTGTAGTCATCATTGTTGTCTGGCAGGCCCAGGCTAGGTTCAAACCCGCCAGCTCTGCTGTACGTGGCTGGTACCCTAGCCCTGAGCTACAGGCCCTGAGCCTGCCCAGCTAATTTTTTTATTTTTAGGAGACAGGGTCTTCCTCTTGTTCTGGCTGGTCTAGAAATGAGCTTAAGCAATCCCCCTATCTCAGCCTTCTGGAGTGCTAGGGTTATAGGAGTGAGCCACTGTGCCTAGGTTTCCAATTATTGTTATTGTAGTAAAATATACATAATACAAAATTTAGCATCTTAACTAGGACACCACCTCTCCCTTTAAAAACATAACCAAAATACCATTATAACATCTAAAATAAACTAACAATTGTTCAACATTTCCTCATGTATCTACATAGTGGACACATTTCTTCAATTGCCTTATACTTTAGTTTGTTTGAATTAGGATCCAAAATAAGTTTTATACTTTGTGTGTGCATGACCCACAGACACTAAAAAAACAAGTGGTGCGGCTGGTCACCTGATAGATGCATCACTGAAGGAACAAATGGAGGAACTAGTACCTGAGGTTCTTCTGCCTCCTTCCACCTCCTGGGGACACATCTGTTCAGTCAATCACTCAACAAGTATTTAGGCCATGCCAGACCTTGTTCAAGGGTGAATGAAAGTCTTTCTTTATCGTAAAAGAAATTGCACCAGAACAGGTTAAGGGTGATCAGTGAGGCCAATGTGCTAGCATCCTTTCTAGCAAACTTTTTCTTTTTTCTTTTTTTTTTTTTGAGACAGAGCCTCAAGCTATCCCCCTGGGTAGAGTGCCATGGCATCACAGCTCACAGCAACCTCCAACTCCTGGGCTCAAGCAAGTCTCCTGCCTCAGCCTCCCAAGTAGCTGGGACCAAAGGCGCCCGCCACAACGCCTGGCTATATTTTGGTTGCTGCCATCATTGTTGTTTGGCGGGCCCAGGCTGGATTCCAATCCGCCACCTTAGGTGTATGTGGCTGGTGCCTTAGCCACTTGAGCCACAGGCACCGAGCCAGCAAACTTTTTCAGTAAAGGGCTAGAGTAAACTTAGGTTCTGCAGGCCCCAACAGTTTCTGTTGCAAATACTCAACTCTACTGTTGTGGCATGAAAGCTGGCATAGATGATTAAAAGGTGGGCATAACCATGTTCCAATAAAACTTTATTTACAAAAACAGGTAGTGGGCCACATTTGGCCTGTCGACTATAATTTGCTGACTCCTGGTTTAGCAAATCACACTCTCCTCCAACATGAGTGTGTGAGTCGCTGGTTATTTAGGGTGAGGGGCAGGACTGAAGTATGTGGAGCTGACACTGCTCAGTGAAGAGGCAAGTGAAGAAAACCTGCATCATACAATGGAAGTTTCAGACCCATGTATTCTCACCATTCAGATAGTGTAGAAACCAAGGCATTGTCACCCAAGCAGAGTGCAGTTCTCCCAGCTCAGCTTGAAGGCGCAGAGTGACATTAAAATCCATTGGGAAGCCCTTGGAGGTGCCACTTGCAGTGAAGTCGCATTCCGTCACTGTGATTTGTGTACAATTCACCCCCACGATGTCAATGTCGGACCAATCACTAAATGTGCTGGGAAGGAAAACAGGATTTCAATTCACAGAATTCGCTCTTCTTCTTAAAACAGTTTCCCCAGAGCTGACTTTTTTTTCTTTAATTGAGACAGAGTCTCATTATGTCACCCTCAGTAGAGTGCCATAGCGTCATAGCTCACAGCAACCTCAAACTCTTGGGCTTAAGTGATTCCTTGCCTCAGCCTTCTAAGCAGCTGGAACCACAGGTGCCTGCCACAATGCTCAGCTATTTTTTGGTTATAGTTGTCACTGTTGTTCGGCAGGCCCAGGCTGAGTTCAAACCCGCCAGCTCCAATGTTATGGAGCTGGCACCCTAGCTGCAAAGCTATAGGCGCCAAGCCCCAGAGCTCATTTTTCAAAAACAGCATTATTGAGAAATGATTCATGTACCATATAACTTTCCCATTTTTTAAAATAGTGTATGGGCTCGGCGCCTATAGCTCAACCGGCTAAGGCACCAGCCATGTACACCTAAGGT
>NW_003852506.1:2436804-2449759 GCF_000181295.1 Otolemur garnettii
TATAAGCCAGTGATCATTCCAGGAGTCTGGGAAAGAGCTGTGGTTTTTTTTTTTTTGGTTTTTTTTTTTAAGAGACAGAGTTTTACTTTATCACCCTCTGTAGAGTGCCGTAGCATCACAGCTCACAGCAACCTCCAACTCCTGGGCTTAAGCAATTCCCTTGCCTCAGCCTCCCAAGTAGCTGGGACTACAGATGCCCACCACAACACTTGGCTATTTTTGTTGTTGTTGTTGCAGTTTGGCCGGGGCCGAGTTTGAACCCACCACCCTCAGTATATGGGGCTGGCGCCCTACCCACTGAGCCAGAGGTGCTGCCGTAAGCACAGGAGTTTGAGGTTGCTGTGAGCTAGGCTGACACCATGGCACTCTAGCCTGGGGCAACAGAGTGACACTCTGTCAAAGGAGGAGGAGGAAAAAGGAGGAAGGAGAAAGAAAAAGGAAGGAGCAGGAGGAGAAAAAAGGAGGAAGAGGAAGAGGAGAAAATCTCTCCTACCTATCAGCAGTCACTCCTCATTTTCCTTCAAGCCTCTCCCCTGCAAGCCCTAAGCAACCACTAATTAACTTTCTCCTCAGCGATTTCCCTGTTCTGAATGGAATCATACTATATGACGAGTCTTTAGTGGTTGGTTTCTTTCACTTAGCATTTTGTATTGAGAGTCTTAGTATGTTACCCTCAGTAGAGTGCCATGCTGTCACAGGTCACAGCAACCTCCAACTCTTGGGCTTAAGTGATTCTCTTGCCTCGGCCTCCCGAGTAGCTGGGACTACAGGCGCCCACCACAATGCCCAGCTATTTTTTTGTTATAGTTGTCATTGTTGTTTAGTAGGCCCAGGCTGGGTTCGAACCTGCTTGCCTCGGTGTATGTGGTTGGGGCCCTAACCACTGATATATGGGTGCTGAGTCAACTTAGCATGTTTTCAAAGTCAATCCATGTTGTAGCATGTAATAGTACTTCAATTGTATCGATAGACATTTTGTTTATCCATTCATCGGTTAGTAGACGGATTGTTTTCACTTCTGCCTACTATGAATATACAAGTTTTTCTGTGGGTATTTATGTTTTCAATTCTCTAGATTATCTACTTAGAAGTGGAACTGCTGGAACACAGGATAATTCTATGTTTAATTTTTTTTTCTATGTTTAACTTTTTGAGGAACCATTGGATTATTTTCCAAAGTGGCTATACTAGTTTATCTCCCTACCAGTAAAGTTTGAGAGTTCTAGTTTCTCTACATCCTCACCAATACTTGCTATTATCTTTTTTTTTTTTTTTTTTTTAAAGACAGGCCTTTGCTTTATTACCCAGGCTGAAGTGAAATGGTGTGATCATAGCTTACTGCAGCCTTGAATGCCTGGGCTCCAGTGATCCTCCTGCCTCAGCCTCCCAGGTAGCTGAGACTATAAGTGTATGCTACTATACCTGGCTAATTTTCATATTTTTGGTTTGTTGCCTAGGCTGATCTCAAACTTCTGACTTTAAGCATTTCTCCTGCCTTGGTCTCCCAAAGTGCTAGGATTAAAAATGTGAGCTACTGTGCCCATTTTTTTTCTTTCTTTTTTTTTTTTTTGAGACAGAGTCTCACTCTGTCACCCAGGGTAGAGTACTGTGGTGTCATAGCTCACAGCAACTTCAAACTCTTGGCCTTGAGCAATCCTCTTACCTCAGCCTCACTAGTAGCTGGGACTACAGGTGTGCACCACCATACCTGGCTAGTTTTTCTATTTTTAGTAGAGACAGGGTCTTGGCTCTTGCTCAGGCTGGTTTTGAACTTCTGAGCTCAATTAATCCACTTGCCTTAGCCTCTCTGAATTCTAGCCATCTGTCTTTTTGATAGTAGCCATTCTAGTGGGTGTGCAGTAGTATATCACTGTGGTTTTGAGCTGCATTTTCCTGTTGAATAATTATGCTGAACATCTTATGTGCTTATTGGCCACTTATATATCTTCTTTGGAGAACAGTCTAATTAGATTATTTGCCTAGGTTTTTTTTTTTTTTGAGATGGAGCCTCAAGCTGTCCCCCTGGGTAGAGTGCCATGGCATCACACTCACAGCAACCTCCAACTCCTGGGCTCAAGCGAGTCTCCTGCCTCAGCCTCCCAAGTAGCTGGGACCACAGATGCCCGCCACAACGCCTGGCCATTTTTTGGTTGCAGCCATCATTGTTGTTTGGCGGGCCCGGGCTGGGGGATTCGAACCCACCACCTTAGGTGTATGTGGCTGGCGCCTTAGCCGCTTGAGCCACAGGCGCCGAGCCATATTTGCCTAGTTTTTAAGTGGGCTATTTGTCTTTTAATTGTTGAGTTCTAAGACCTCTTTATATATCCTGGATATAAAGCCCTTATCAATGATTTCCAACCACCTTCGCCCATTCTATCCCACAGCTGATTTTAATGCTGCAAGCTCAGTCTCTGTAGCCTGTCTTAGGAATGATACTTAATGCAAACTCCATCCATGCTTCCTGGTAGTGTGGAGTTTGTATTCAATCCATAGTGGCTGATTTAAAGAGGGTTTGCCTCGCCCATAAGAAAGTCCTACCATATTTGCGGGCATCCATCCATGTGATAGTACATTTCGGAGTCTTAATGCCACACCCCCGCATGGGACTCTAGCCCTATGTCTTACTTCTGTTGTTATCATAGGTGACAGACTTCACAAAAGCCAAGGAGTGGCTGCTAGGAGCCTGAGTGGGGGGCAGTGGGCAGTGTCCCCTCTAGGACAGCAATTTTGGCCCAGAAAGCATGGCCAGGAGGACAGAGGAGACAAGGCTGAGGATTCCTCTTTGCCCCCGGGCCCTGGAAGCTGTGCTTTCTGTCCAAGTGTCAAGTGACAAGTCCAAAGATGAAAGCCACTTCAAGATGCTGGCCATATACAAGTAACACCCACCCCAGGGTCACAGATCCTAATGGGGAGAGGGACCCCAAACCACAGCCCCATCCTCTCAGAATGGATGTCTGAGGGGCGTGTTTCCGAAGGGGCAGACAATTTCTTTTTCAGGGTATACAGCTACTTAAAGATACTCTAACCTCCTCCCTGCCCCCACCCCATGATGGCAATGTGAGTGGCTCTTCCTCCAGTGCAATGTGGGCCCTGCTTGTGACAAGACTCCATCCCTCGCTCTGTCCCTGAGCGATGGAGAACAAGGCTAGGCACCTGTGCGACTCGGCCGCTACATCCAGCCTCTGCTAGGTCACCTGCAAAAATTTTGACTTTGTCCCCTTTGACCCAGCAACCCCTCTTCCAGAAATGTAAGGAAATAAGCAGAGATGATTCATGTACAGGGGGTGGGGAAACTTCGGCCTTAGAACCACATGTGGCCTTTTGAATCCTTGAGTGTGGCCTTTTAACTGAATCAAAATTTTATAGAAAAATCCTTTAATAAAGGAATTTGTTCTGTGAAATTGAGATTTGCTCAAAAACTTGGGATCTAGGCTCAGCATCTATAGGTCAGCAGCTAGGGTGCCAGCCACATACACCAGACCTGGTGGGTTCAAATCCAGCCTGGGCCTGCCAAACAACAATGACAACTACAACCAAAAAATAGCTGGGCATTGTGGTGGGTGCCTATAGGCCCAGCTACTTGGGAGGCTGAGGCAAGAGAATCGCTTAAGCCCAAGAGCTGGAGGTGAATGTGAGCTGTGACACCATGGGCGATATAATGAGACTCTGTCTCATAAAAAACAAACAAAAAATTCACATACTTACCTATTAAGTTAAACAGAAAAACAAAGGAGGTAGAACTCAAAGTGTGACCCCATTTGTTTTGTTTTACACACACACACATTTTCTTTCTTTTTTAGAGACTGGGTTTTGCTATGTTGGCCAGGCTGGACACAAACTCCTAGGCTCAAGAGATCCTCCCACCTCAATCTCTTTGAGATCTACAGCCGCTTGCCACCATGCCTGGCTCTCACACACACATTTCCAAACAAGTGGATGCATTTAGGAACAAAAGTCTTAGGGATAAATACATTAAAATGAGAAAAGTGGTTATTCTTGGGAGTGTAGAATAATAGGTTATTTTAGTTTTATAGTATTTTGGGAGGTTTTCCAGATTTTCTATAAAGAATGTGGATTGCTATTAAAATCAGAAAAAAATGAAATTAAAAGATGTTTTGAGAAGACTGGGTTGGGCAGGGCTGAGAGTGGGCCTGACAGTAGACTAGGAGGTGTGACCTGGAAGGAGTTCTGCTGCCCAGGTGCCTGCATTTTAGAGAAAAGCCAGACATCAGCTTTTTTTTTTTTTTTTTTTTTGAGACAGAGCCTCAAGCTGTCCCCCTGGGTAGAGTGCCATGACTTCACAGCTCACAGCAACCTCCATCTCCTGGGCTCAAGCGAGTCTCCTGCCTCAGCCTCCCAAGTAGCTGGGACCACAGGCGCCCGCCACAACGCCTGGCTATTTTTTGGTTGCAGCCATCATTGTTGTTTGGCGGGTCTGGGCTGGATTCAAACCTGCCACCTTAGGTGTATGTGGCTGGCGCCTTAGCTGCTTGAGCCACAGGGGCCGAGCCTTTTTTTTTTTTTTTTTTAAGTGAAATCTCTAGATTTCTTAATGTTGGCAACAATTTTAAAAAACTATATACTGGAGCCAAACTGACTGCATACTACTAACCGCAACCCATGATTTAAACTTTAAGGTCTCCCACAAAGTGCTCCATGTAATTTTGGCTTTGCTCCTGTGCAGTCACACCAGGCCCCACTCTTGAAAGGGCACTTGTGTTGATGCTCTGTGGTTGCCATTTTGAAATTCTCTCTCTTTTTTTAGACAGTCTCACTTTGTCAGTGAGACTATGGTAGAGTGCTGTGTTATCATAGCTCACAGTAACCTCAAATTCTTGGGCTCAAGCAATCCTCTTGCCTGTTTTTCAATTTTTAGTAGAGACAGGGACTTGCTCTTGCTCAGGCTAGTCTTGAACTCATGAGCTCAAGCAATCCACCTGCCTCAGCCTCCCAGAGTGCTAGGATCACTGTTTTGAAATTCTTAATACTGCTTGAACATGGAGTCCCACACATTCATTTTGCACTAGGCTCTGAAAACTGTGTAGCCAGTCCTAGCAAATTACTCCTTTTATCACGAGTGACTTAATGTTGGTAATTTAGAGTTACTGGAGGCACAGATAAATGTTATTTGGGGATAACCCTCAAAGCCCAAGTTAGCATCTTTTTTATTAAACAAATATTGTTATAGTGGACAATGAGGAGGGAAGATGACTTGAGGATAGGAGTGGGAGACCAGCCTGGCACCACAGTGAAACCCCATGTCTACAAAAAATAAAATAAGTAAAATGGATACGATGTTATTTGGAAACTTACTTCTCTAACAAATCATCTGCCTATAATTTTTCTACATTATCTTTCTATTCTTGACCATAAAGACTTCCCAAATTTTACATAGTTGCACTTTCTATCAGTTGACATATAATTTATCTTTTCTAGTGGTTGCCTAGGGTTTCCTGTTCGAGCATAAGCCAGCATGCCACATTAGCCATTTTCTTATTGACGAATATAAATACACATGTCAATGATTCTAGTTTTTATTTCTTTTTCATCTGACGAGGGTCTGGATTATCTGTTCAGGACAGAAGTAAAATGGACATTTCCATGACTCTTCAAACGTAGAGCACAATTACTTTCCAAAAGGTCATGCTACTTCCTCCTGCACCCAGCAATCTCATCCTCATAAACACTGAGCACAGCATTTCTTTACATTTTATTTAGTAGTATAATGCTTTTACCTTTATCTTCGATTAACCTATTTGGCAAGGTAAATAAGTAATAACTAAGGACTTGCACTGTGCCTGCCTTCCTTCCTTCCTTCTTCTTTTTTTTCCCCCAGGTTATAGTGCAGGGGTGCCAGCCTAGCTCACAGCAACCTCAAACTCCTGGGCTCAAGTGAGCCTCGATTCTCTTACCTCAGCCTCCAGGAGTAGCTGGGACTAAAGGCATGCCCCACAAAGCCCAGCTAGTTTTTCTATTTTTAGTAGAGACGGTGTCTTGCTCTTGCTTTTGCTTAGGCAGGTTTCCTGAGCTCAAGGGATCCTCCCACGTTGGTCTCTCAAAGCAATGGGAGATGTGACATGAGTCACAGCACCCACCCACCTATCTTCTTTCTACACGGATTTATAATATATCGTAAATTAAGTGATGGCCAACTCTGGAAAAGGTTGAAAGGAGATGAGAGATGGAACGAGGAGGTCGGAATAATGCACAAAATGGAAAACTGGTTAAGAAATAGAATTCATTGTAATTAACTGAATGAATTATTGATTAGGCCATATTTTATCTATAAACATAAATAAATCAGATGCTTTAACTTCAAGATAAAAACTAGAAGGTGCCTCTTGCTCTTCCATGACCAGAAGGAAGCCTTTTTCTTTCTTTTTCTGCAACCCTTCTCCTGAAACCAGTGCAAGAATAAACTTTCACCAAAACAAGAAGCCATGTGGTTAGACAGCAGAGTTCTCTCACTGTCAGCGTTATTTAAGCTTTCTGATCAGTGGGAGGTTGTGAAATCTCTGTCCCTGGAGGTTTTAAACTGAGAAATATCTGCTTCCCATGGGTTTGATGACTACCCTGCTGAGGGTTCCTACAGCCCACCCATAGCACCCAGTAAGGATCCAACAGAAATGTCCAGCTTACTATTTATACTGTACCCGGTAGACCACCGGCCTTGTGTCATTGCTCAGGGCCACTGGCTCCCAACTCAGAACCTGCTTGGCGTTGTACAGGTGAATCCTCGGGTGTTGAGGGGCAGGCAGCTGGGAAAGAGAATCTTGGGAGGGATTGAGAATAAGAGAAGGGAAGAGGGGAGAGAGAGGTGGAAAAGGTTCAAAAGAGAAAAATCAATTACAAAAATATTTAAATGTACATTACCAAAGTCATCTGCACAACTTAGTTTCTGTCAAAGTGCAGAAATAGTATTTATTACCTGTCCCCCCCGGGTATACCCTGCTTCTAGCTCCACCTTTGACTATAAAGATGGCCCTACCAGCACAGTCACTAAAAAGAAAAGAGGTGCTGGGTGTGGCATTCCAGTCTGCGGTCCTATCTGTTATCATCAGACCCTGTGCCCTAGAGCCGGGCTGGACTGCGATCCCAGTTCCCAGTTCCGCCAGCAGTGAGTTTGACACTGGGCTGGTTACTTGATCTGTCTGAGCCTCAGTCTCTGCTTCAGGAATAAGGGATAAGTAATAGTGAACCTATGGAGCTGTGATGAAGTTACATTGGTGAGCATGGGACGCTCAGCCCCAGATTCGGTACCAAGGGAGTATTTGGTAAACCTCCACAAACACACATGTGCACACACAAACACCCCCAAATCAGGTAAGCAAAGCCCAAAGGGCACACGGGAAGATGTCACCAGAGTTGTGGTGTTTCTCATCATAATCGCTAGGGTTCCCATTAAAATGCAGATTCCCAAGCCTCACCCTACACCAGGAAATGTGCATTTTAAACAAGTTTTCCAGCTGATTCTTATGCAGAGTAAAATTTGAGAACTATAATCAAAGAAATGGCATACTTCCCAGGAAAGGATAATTGCCTGTTGGGGCAATACCAGAATCCCTCTCTGGAGAGAAACAGGCTCGAGTCTCCCCCCACCCTCTCAGCAGATACTTCACAGAGGACCTTCTTGCCAGAAAGAAAACACATTCAGGATAATACTTTCTCTGAATTAAAGATTAATGAGAAATGCCCAGAAGTTGGAAAGAAGGGTTCAGAACACATTCAGGTCCAGAATTCAAAGCAGAAAATTCAAATCACACATTTGCAGTAAATGCCTCCAATCTTGAAACACATGATAGAGCCAAACGTAGGGACCCTCCCAAATAGAACCTGCCCGGAAGGAATGAACGCACCAATCCCCACCCCTCTGAACTCCTACGTTCCCGCCCGCCTTAACCCACGTGCTGACATCTTTTTTGGACTCAGCCCACTGGCACTCGAATGAATAAAGGCCACGTTGCCCACACAGAACCTGGACTCTGATTCCTTTCATTCATGTCTCTCATTTTTGGTCCTTAACCTCCTAGGGCAGTGCCCAGATCAGGTGACAGCAGGACCCCCAGGCTCTTCTTCTGAAAGACACATTGCCAAGCGTCTGCAGCCACTTGCAGAATGCCCATCCTCTCCACACTAGAGAGCTCTAGCTGGCCTTTATTCACCCAGCTAACTCGACACTTATCAATTCACAGAAGGCCTCACGATGACCTGGGCTGAAGGCACCTGGCACACACCATGGCTTCTGTGACCTAGCAGATTACTGCCTGCTTCCAGGGAGGGCTGTGTAGCCCCTATGGAGTGAGTATCTACTTTGCACTGGGCACCCATCAAAGAATCTCAGAGACATCCTTTCATTGCCTGTGTTAGGTTCCTATGGTTGCTATAACATATCACCACAAAACTAGAGGCTTAAAGCCACCCAGGGTTAGCCTGGCACAGTGGTGCATGCCTGCAGTCCCAGCTGCCAGTGCCTGAGGCAGGAGGATCACTTGTGCCGAGGATTTCGAGGCTGTAGTGCTCCATGTTTGCGCCTGTGAATAGCCACTGCCCTCAGCCTGAGCAACATAGTGAGACCTCGTTTCTAAAAAGCAAATAAACAAAAACAAAACAAACAAAAAAAAGCAACAACCGAGATTTATTATGTTACAGTTCAGAAAGCCAGAAGTTTGAAATAGGAACACACCCTTCCTTTCCTCTTTGGTGCTGGTCCTTTTCATCCAGAAAATCCGGGAGCTGTTTCAATCTTGAAGCCTGCTCAAAGCTGCTCCCTCTTCAGCCGCAGCTCCTAGGATATCCTCTGGGTGCCTTCAATATCACTGAGAACTTGCTGAGCTAGGAATCTTATCCTGGAGTCATCTCTCTGTACTCAAACCTACAGACTTCAAGAGCCTGCTTGAACCCAAGGTGAACTCCCTAGAAGTCCAGCCCATCATGGGCTCCAGACTCCAACTCATTACATAGGAAGCTTCAAAACTGTGAATTTTCATACACTATGCTCTTTTGTCTTTTAGAATTTGTTCTGGTAGCCCCAAGTGATTCCTGAATAACACCCAGACAGACAATAGAGGGAAGAAACTCCAAGCCTCAAACCTACACCCCTCCCCAATTGTATCTTTAAGGCAAAATCACTTAACGGCCTTCTCTGATAAACAAAAGAAATTGGATACAACAGTTTCACACCGTATTATCCTCCTCACTACCAAGAAAAATAGGAGGAAGGACACCTCAATTCACCTCACCTTGTTAATTTAACTACAGCTATCAATCATCTTTCATCCCCTTCTTTCATCTCCCAAATAAAGTCTGAGTAACTGGGAAAAAAAACATGCAAAACCAGTTTGAGAAGATAGGTCTCACGGGCTAAAGTCATGCTATCTTCAGGGCTGTGGTCCTTCTGGAGCTCCAGGGGAAAATGAATTTCTTGATTTTTCCAGCTTCTAGAGGCCTCTCCTCTTCTTTGGCTTAGGGCCCTTCCTCCAGCGAGGTTGGCTGGTTGGCTTTGTCCTTCTGGTCTCTCTGGAGCCAACCTTTCTGGCTCCCTTTCCCATCTTTTTTTTTTTTTGAGACAGAGCCTCAAGCTGTCCCCCTGGGTAGAGTACATGGCATCACAGCTCACAGCAACCTCCAACTCCTGGGCTCAAGCGAGTCTCCTGCCTCCGCCTCCCAAGTAGCTGGGACCACAGGTGCCCACCACAATGCCTGGCTATTTATTTATTTATTTATTTGGTTGCAGCCATCATTGTTGTTTGGAGGGCCTAGGCTGGATTCAAACCCGCCACCTTAGGTGTATGTGGCTGGTGCCTTAGCCATTTGAGCCACAGGCGCCCAGCCAGATAGCCTGTCTTAAGGGCATAGTTTGGTCAATCTACATCACACATAGGTAATAAAATTAATAAAATTAACATTAATCATTTAATCTCTACAACTGAGGACTGACTGTTCAAGATCTTGGGGAGCATTATGATGAAAACCAGTTAGATGAGCATCAGTGATCCCACTTCTAGCACCCTGCAGGGGAGGTGAAGTATAAACATTTCCTGATTCCTCAGCCATTCACAGGAAGTTGTTCTCTTCAGGAAATACTACACATAAAGGTATTTATCTAGATCATTTGTCTCTTTCTATAAAGAATGGCTTTTGCCTTCTTGGGAGTAAAATGGGCATATTACCTATGTCAAAAGAATGGTTGAGAAAATTCAGAAAGATAATGTAAAAAAGGTACTTAGTACTTTGAGCTAGACGAGTGGCCCCACAAATTGTAGCTATCCTTATCATTTATAAAGTTAGCCCAAAACATTCCAGCTACAAGATTGTTTCAATTGCTGTGATTATGGACAAACAGGAGTTCTCCTGTTGTTCCCTGGCTTCCAATGATTTCATGTTGTTGAGGATTTACTGTCTTTCTCGGCATCTTTAAGTACACTGTAAGCCTTGGATGTGGTATGGTACATCCATATAGTTACAAACAGAAGCCTTAATGCTTCGATACTCAGGTAACTAAATAACCAAAGAGCCAATTGACTTACTGTGCTTTTGTGCTATTGGTTACATTTTCCATCTAGAACAGTGGTTCTCAACCTTCCTAATGCCGCAGCCCTTTAATACAGTTCCTCATGTTGTGGTGACCCCCAACCATAAAATTATTTTCATTGCTACTTCATAACTGTAATTTTGCTACTGTGATGAATTGTAATGTAAATATCTGACATGCAGGATGTATTTTTACTGTTACAAAGGGGTCACGACCCACAGGTTGAGAACTGCTGATCTAGAGCAAATGGCCACCCCTTAACAAAGCATTGCTATGAATCTTGTGGGGTTCACTATTTTACAGGGGCTCTCCTCATAACAACTCTAACAGGTAAGTTCCGTAAGTCCCTCTTTAAAAAATTCCTTTTTCTTCCCCTGTGACCATAAAAGTAGTTTCATGATTACTAAAGGACCCTGACAAATTATGGAAAAATGTGGAAACAGTTTACTATCCCTTTACCATATAATCAGTGTTAATATTTTCACTTTGTGTTTTGACTTAGAAATGGTCTATCTTAAAAATAACCAAATTTTTTAACTGTTTTGCAAGAACATTTTCAAGTAGCTGAAAGATAGAGATCAGTATAAAGCATTACTACTACTCATCAAAGGATCTGTGGATCTGATTTCCAATGCATCACACAGACCAAAACTTTTGTAGAACGCAACAAAAGTCAATCATCTGAAGATAGACAGGGACCCAGATGCTGTGGCAATGTCAAAACATGAAGCTTCCAAATAAGTCTCCCAACCTCCTGACTCATCACAGGTGAGTTACAAACAGTCCACAGACCACCAGTCAGTGCTACATAGATCCAAAGTCCTGCCACTTGCTCACCACACAGCTTGGGCGGTCACCAAAGCTCACCTAAAGGAGGCCTAGGGAGGCACACACATAGGTTGCTCAAGACTGAAGCTGGACAGTGGCAGAGTCAGGATTCAAACTCATTTATCTGACTTCCAGGGAAAAGCAGCTAATCGTAACATAAGCAAAAACTATCTGGGCAAAGGGCACACTTACATGTGTAACTATGACTCAATCTGTACAAAAACAAAGTATGTAAACAAAACGTGTACCCCCTAACATTCTGGGGGGAAAAATCCCCAACACCACATTACTACTTCGAATGGGAAGGAACTTCTAAATTCTTGAGACTACATAAGTGCTATTCAACCCACCATATTAGTCTGTCCATGGGAAAGAACCCAGCACAGCACAAACACGTAAACATCGGGAGAACCCGTGCTTCTATCTGCATCTTCCTCCTTGAGGTCTCTCCCACTCTTTTCTCCTAGTTTTCATGTTTGTTTGGCTGTGAGGTCAGCTGGTGCCCAAGTGAGGAGGAGACTGAGCCCAGAGAAGGGTCTGTCTGGGTGGGGGCAGAGCTAGGATTAAAAGTATGGCGCTGACACTACACACCCTCTCAACTGAAGGGACCCAGCCATTTCTGGGTACTACCCTGCATACCGCTCCCCATGTACGTGATCTTGGGAACTGACTATCTGGATTTCATATTGAATATCCAACATGCCCTGGCCAAAGGAAGATTTGAGTCCGGGTCACACGTCCACGACCCACGTCTCTGCCCCACAACTGCAGGACTGGGGAGGGTACCCCAGGTAGGGGCTAACTTCAGTATGGCCGGGGTGGAATCTGTGGTCAGCAGAGGCGGTCCCTTCCCAAGCCCTGGGTTCCAATTTTATTTTGTCCATTTTGAAAAAGTCGGGAGTCTGGGGCGCGCTCAGATTCCAGGCACAGGTGCCGCGGGGGTGGGAAGAAAGCCGCTGCAGAGGCGAAATGTGAGTGTCCCCTTCCCGGGAGCGATGTGCCAGGGCCGGGTCGCCGCGCGAGGCGAGGGCTGTCGGGCGGCTCCCTTCTGTCCTTCAGCTCCTAGACCATACACTGCCCGGAATTCCCCACCGTCCACCCCACCACCACTGCGGGCTCCCCGCGGGACCCGCTCGCTCCCGCAACCCGAGGACCTCAACCAGGTTCGGGAGCCTCGGACACCACACGATAGGAACACTCTGAGACCCACGCGGTCGTAGCACCCCGTGGACCCCACGCGATCCAAGGACTCCGCGGACCCCACCAGGTGAAGAAACCCGATGGACCCCACGCGATCGGGGGACCCCTCAGACCCCACCAGGTGAAGGAACCCGGTGGACCCCACGCGATCGGGGGACCCCGCGGACCCCACCCGCCGCGGCAGCTTCCTCCTCTGGCCTCCGGGGCCCCAGGCCCTACTTACTTGGCCCGGGCGCCACGGCGCCCAGCGGCAGCAGCAGCAGCAGCCACGGCAGCGGCCGAGGTAGCGGGGGCTGCATGGCCCCCGGCGCGCGCGGCGCAGCAGCCGAAGCCGCGGCGGCTCAGGGATCCGCCGGGCCGCGGGCTGGGGTCCGCGGAGCCGCTCGCGTCGCCGCC
>NW_003852506.1:2449949-2467645 GCF_000181295.1 Otolemur garnettii
CCCCGGGACGGCGCCCAGGGCTGTGGGGACCAAGCCACCGAAGCCGGCTCCCAAGCGCGGATCCGGACGGCTGGGCCTGGCACCGAGGAGGGCGGGGACGGAGCCCTCCGGGCGCCCACCTTGGGGAGCGCGATCCTTACGGAAACACCCCTGGAACCCAGAGCCCGGGTGGGGCCTGGATCCCTATCCCGCCCTCTACCCTGCTACTTGGTGCCTAGATTGTCTTCCCTTTAGGTTCAACTTTCTTAATAGCAAAAAGACACATATTAAGCTTTTAACCTCATTTAAAAAATAGTTTAAGGGTCCTGGGGTTAGAATGGGCCCCTGTAGAGGAAAGAGTGAGGTTTGGGGGACAGTGGACACAGAGCAATGGGAGGGAGAGAGAGAAACTTCCCGCCTTTCAGGGGCAAGTGGTGCGGAGCAGGACGTCACCGCAGTAGCCGGGCAGGCACTGGCCCACTCTCCGCTCCTGCGCCTGCGCCTGCTGGGACAGGGAAGATGGGCCAGAAGGCCAGTTCAGCGCTGAAGGAAGGGGGCACAGAAGGGACAGGGTGAACGGACCCGGAATTAAAGGTGAGCCTGCCAGGCAGGGCGGCAACACGGTGTTTCGCAAAGCAGGCTTTCACTTCGGGACTTCCCACATTCCTTTATTTCCTTTCCGTAGAACTGTTTTGAAACTGGCCAGATACTTAAAATAGGTGATGAAATACTTAGCAGGTATTTGAATCATGTACTGGATATTTCAAGACATAGGGATGGGGGTATGAAGAAAAGGGAGGGGGAGCAGGGGAAGGCATTGGTGTGCTCCCACTTACTTAATGGGCACCATGTAGGGTGTAGGGCACACTTGTGCCTGCGGAGCACAACTCCAAGAGGGACTCAACCTAACAAATGCAAATATTGTAACCTAGTTGTTTGTACTCTCACAGTAACCTGCGGGGGGGGGGGGAAGACATAGAGATGTTAAGCGAATAAAGCAGGCTGTAAGCTGTGATCCTTTCAAAAACGATGACTAAAAGTAACTGGGGGAAGTATTCCAAAATACAAACACGGAATAGGTTGTGGGATTGTGAATGGTTTAACTCTTTTCTTTTCTTTTTTTTTTTTTTTAATACTTTTCTGTACCACCACCCCCCTCCATGCATCTTTTATATGGTGAGAATCGTGTTAAAGAAAAGAGCAAGTGTCACCGGCGTCCGCCAAGGCCCAGGAAGGACTTGTGACCCCCTTTGAGGTAGCATGTTTATGAGCAGCCACTCTGAAGCCCGCGGTCCGGACCCAGGTTGGTACTTCTTTCTCCTGAGCTGGAGAGTGTCTTTCCGGAGTTCTTCTCTGCTAACACTTAGAAGGTTGTTTATGTTTTTCCTACATTAAGTACTTGGTGGAATACTGAAAGGACCTCACTGTGTTCCCTGAACGGGCATGATATTCGCAATGTCCCAATTGCAAGTTGTTGTCTCCCAGCCCTAAAGCAGCATGCGTGGAGTTTCTCAGGGGTTGGCATGTCTATCTTGCTGTTCCTCTTGACCCAAGACTCTTGAAGTTATTGATAGCAGACTCTTCCACTGAAGTTCCCAGATCTAAAGAAAACAGGAAGCTACTCCTATTGGCAGTGACCTAACACCCACTGCTCTTTGTCCCTTTCCATTTCCACCTGCATATCATCAGGCAATACCTTGATCATTGCATTGCATAAAGCTCTTAAGTATTAAATAGTTCCCTCCTGCAGTTTCTCCCCTTTGGAGGCAGATTTACTTAAACTTTAGTGCCCCTCTCCACTTGCAGGGATATGGCAAGGCTATGGAAAGGCACTGTGTTCACATGGTCACATGCTTTTGTGAAATCTGCAAAGTAAGAGATTTTAACCACAAATGCTGAGACCTCTGTCTCTTTCCTCTTTGAGTTTCCTTCTAATCCCTTCTCATGTGGGGTGGTGTTGCAGTGGCTATGAAATTTGTGAGAAATGTCTCAACATTTTATAGTGTATCTATCTCTTGAGAGAGAGATGGTAAGTGGTGAAGTTAACAGAAATTTTTCTACTATCAATAATTTAAAAACACACACATAAAAATTTTTTTGAGACACAGTCTTACTGTGTTTTCCTGGGTAGAGCACTGTGGCATCATCATAATTCACAGCATCCTCAATCTCTTGGGCTACAGTAATACTCGAGTCTCCCCAGCAGCTGGGACTACAAGGGTGCTACTAGCCCTTGCTGGGCTAGTTTTTCTATTTTTAGTAGAGATGGGGTCTTGATCTTGCTCAGGCTGACCTTGAACTCCTGAGCTCAAGCAATCCACCCGCTTCAGCCTCCCAGAGTGCTAGAGTTACAGGCATGAGCCACTGCGCCCGGCCAAAAAAAAAAACAAACCCAGAAAAACAAATTTTCTTGAAGACTGAAAAACTTGCTATTTCTATAGAGAATATTTTGATAGAGGAAAGACTGAATTAACTTTCTATTTCTTTCTGTATCTAAGATTACAAAAGGTCATATATAGAGGCAAAGATGACGCAGTAAAAATGAAGGTAAAGAGTATTACGCAAGTGTGTCAGATAGTTAACCAATAGAAATCGTGTTTTTTTTTTGGATTTTGTGATGTTAGTGGTGTCAGGTAGCTCTACACATTTGTAATGTGTTGTTTATTTTCTCATTCTAGTTACTTTTGTGCCTAATTTTATACTTAGTTGTGTGTTCTTTTATAAGGAGGGCTCCCTATATACTGATAAACTTCAGCCCTGTAAAACCTGAGTCCAGCTCACTTCTTTTTATTAATTTGCTATCTCCCTGAAATGGTTTCCCCATACTAATAGTCTAGAGGGGCTCCCCTCCTTCCCTGGAGGGGACCCCGGGGTGGCAGAAAGAAGCCAGCATTTCTGGCTGCCCGAGGTGCTTCTCCAGGTGCTGTCACACGCAGTCCTCGCAGTGGGGTAGCTGAGGAGACAGCAGACCTCAGTAACTTGCCCTGTGGCAGATTTGTGCTGTGCCGACTCTGCTAAGCTGTGACTACATTTCCTAGAATTTCCCTCCCTAAATAGTTCCGAGGTAACATGGGCAGGGAGGGATGTTTATATGTGTTCTAGGCCATTTTCTGTTGCTTATAACAGAATACATGAAACTGGGTCATTTGTAAAGAAAAGGAATGCCCTTCTTACAGTTATGAAGGCTGAGAAGTCTGAGGTTGAGGGACTGCATCTGGTGAGAGCCACCTGGTCGGGAAGAGTCCTGTAGAGGTGCAGGATATCATATGGTGAAGGGGCCGAGTGTGATAATGTCTTCCGGTCTCTCTTCCTCTTCTTATGAAGCCACCAAGGGAGTCCCGCTCCCATCATACTCCATTAATCCATGAATCAATTAATCCATTTTCATGAGGCAGGGCCCTCATGACCCAATCACTACCTCTTGAAGGCCCCACCTTTCTTTTACTTTCTTTTTTTTTGTAGAGATAGTCTCACTTTATGGCCCCCGTGGCATCACACAGCTCACTGCAACCTCCAATTCCTGGGCTTAGGTGATTCTCTTGCCTCATCTTCCCAATAGCTGGGACTACAGGCGCCCACCATAGCACCTGGCTATTTTTTTGTTGCAGTTTGGCTGGGGGCAGGTTTGAACCCACCACCCTCAGTATGTGGCCAGCGCCACCCATGAAGGCTCTACCTTTTTTTATTTTCTTTTTTTTGAGACAGAGCCTCAAGCTGTCCCCCTGGGTAGAGTGCTGTGGCATCACAACTCACAGCAACCTCCAACTCCTGGGCTCAAGCGAGTCTCCTGCCTCAGCCTCCCAAGTAGCTGTACCCACCAAGGCACCCACCACAACGCCCCGCTATTTTTTTTTTTTTTTGGTTGTTGTTTGGCGGGCCCAGGCTGGATTCCAACCTGCCACCTTAGGTGTATGTGGCTGGCGCCTTAACCACTTGAGCCACAGGCGCCGAGCCAAGGCCCTACCTTTTGATACTGCCACACTGGGAATTAAATTTTCAAAACATAAAATTTGGGAGACACAAGTCTAGAAGTGTGCATGACTGGGGGAGGTGAGGGTGAGGGGGCAGCCACTTTCTGTTACACCTGGGAGGTTGGGGAGGACATCGTCACAGCTTCTGTGCTTGTGCTCTGGATAGTGGAGCCTCTGGATCTCCAGCCGGTCCTGTGTGGTTGTGTAAGTTGGAGGTAAGGAGATGAAGCATTACCGAGGGGGTTCCAGCCCGTCCCTGATTCATCACCAAGTGGCCCCTTGATCTGTGGCTTGGTATGTGCTCTTCTAAGAAATTCCAGTATTAATAGAGGGAATGGCACATCAGCAACCGACAAATTCCCTCAGGTCTCCAATGGTGGGTTTTCTCACTCTGTCATGGGCCACAACCTTCTCCTTTCATCACCCCACTAATGTTGTACTTCTGCTTCCCCAGCAGGGCCACCCTAAAGCCTTATTCTAAAAATGCCTAGTCTGGCCAGGCTCATACCTGTACCCCAGCTCTGGGAATCTGAGGTGGGAGGATTCCCCGAGTTTAGGAATTTGAAAACAGCCTGAGCAAAGCTAGAAAAATTAGGCATTGTGGGCAGGCACCTGCGGTCCCAGCTACTCAGGAGGCTGAGACAGGAGGATTGCTTGAGCCCAAGAGTCTGAGGCTGCTGTGAGCCAGGCTGATGCCATGGCTCTCTGGCCTAAGTAACAGAGTGAGACTCTGTACCAAAAAACGAATATCAGCTTGGCACCTGTGAATCAAGTCGCTAAGGCGCCAGCCACATACACCTAAGGTGGCCGGTTCAAATCCAGCCCGACCCACCAAACAACAATGATGCCTGCAACCAAAAAAAAAAAAAAAATAGCCAGGCATTGTGGTGGGCGCCTGTGGTCCCAGCTACTTGGGAGGCAGAGGCAGGAGACTCGCTTGAGTCCAGGAGTTGGAGGTTGCTATGAGCTGTGATGCCACGGCACTCTACCCAGGGGGACAGCTTGAGGCTCTGTCTCAAAAAAAAAAAAACAAAAAAGACCCAAATATCAACAGGCCAGGCGCAGTGGCTCATGCCTGTAATCCTAACACTCTGGGATCCAGTGGCAGGAGGATTGTTTCAGGAGTTTGAGACTGGCCTAAGGAAGAGCGAGACCCCCATCTCTAAAAATAACCCAGCTTTGTAGTAGGTGCCTATACTCCCAGTACTCAGAAGGCTGAAACAAGAGAATCAGTTGAGCCCAAGAGTTTGAGGTTGCTGTGAGCTGTCATGCCACCGCATTCAATGTCAGGGTGACAGAGTGAGATTCTGTCTCAAAAAAAAAAATTCTTTTTCTAGCACCTCCTATTGAGGGCCCTCACAGAAGTAACTATTACAAAATACAACGTTCTACATTTCATTCCTCCTTAAAATGAGGAATTAACAGTATTTTGAAATTTGTGAAGGAGGAGAGAGAACAGGCAAACACAAGAGAAAATTTTATGGTTCCTCTTAATCTCTTTGAAAAGAGAAGAGACTCTGACATTTTATTTATTTATTTTTGAGACAGAGCTGGGTAAAGTGCCATAGTGTCATCATAGCTCAAAACAATCTCAAACCCTTTGGACTCAACTGATCTTCATGGTTTAGCCCTCTCAGTAGCTAAAACTATAGGCGCATGCCACAATGCCAGGCTAGTTTTCCTGTTTTTTTAAGAGATGGGGTCTGGCTTTTGCTCAGGCTGGACTTGAACTCCTGAGCTCAAGCAACCTACTCGTCTCAGCCTCCCAGAGTGCTAGGATTACAGGCGTGAGCCACCATGCTGGCTCCACATTTTAGATACGTATCAAAGTCGTAAAGTTCCTGGCCCTGTTGTGTGTGTAAGTGTCAACTACCCCATGTGCAAGTGTCAACTACCACAGGGACAGAGCCAGAGCCTCCAAAGCTGCCGGTGGGAGCTGGAAGGGGCAGGCCTGAGATTTTCTGATGAGTTCACAGGGCAGCATTTACATAATGAAACCTCTTGGGTTTTATCATTCAGAGAAACTCAAACTGATCCCTGATTTCTGGAAAGATTAAGATCAGACCATTTTTTTTTGAGTGTTTAAATGTGCTTCTGGGGATGCTGTAAATCTCCAGGAAAAACCTGGCAGGGGGCACAAGTAGGGGCAGTTCTTTGATAGAGGGCTCAGTCTAGGGGTACAGAGGGCATCCAGGGAGTCACCTCAGCGCCATCAGCAAAATGGGAGTCAAGCACATATTCTCTAATACAAAGAGGTTGATAGAGCCAAATGTAGGGACCTGCCCAAATAGAACTGTCCAGCTCAGGGAGGAATGAATGCCCCACCCAGGGAAGAGTGAATGTACCAATCCCTACCCCTCCGACCCTTTAAATTCCCATCCACCTTAACCCATGTGCTGACTCCTTTCTCGGAAATAAAGGCCGCATTGCCCACACAGAACCTGGACTCCAATTTCCTTTCATTCACATCTCAGAATAATTTCTCATTTTGGTCCTTAACCTCTCAGAGGTGCCATTTGTCGAGATCCTACCCTACCTTGTATATGAGGTCCGGCAATTAAATTTGTGAGCTCATCCTATAAAAAGTGCTACATACCTCGTTGCTGAATATCACTATGGTCAAGTACTCCCCTGGGAAGTACCTGTCATTGTACCAAAGGTCTGACAATTAAGTTCATGACCTCATTCTGGAAAAAGTGCTTTGAAAGTGCTTTGGACTAGGCACTAGCATTGCTGCATAGTTCTTCTTTTTTTTCTTCTCTCGCTCTCTTTTTTTTGTTTTTGTTTTTATTTTGCTGCATAGCCTCTTAAGGGGAGGTGACTGTAGTGATATTCTGCAGTGAGATAATGTAGCTCTTTTTCTAGGATGAGTTCAAGAACTTAATTGTCAGACCTGGTATATTGCTGTTGATTGCATAACAAACCTACAAGGTAGGGGATAGTAGGTATTTATCTTGTTTGTCCAGCATGTTTTGAACACCTTTGCTGTATTTGGGGAAATTTCAGTCTTAGAGTATGCCTCTTCCTTTGCATAAAATTCAAATTCTCAGCCTCTTTTTGGGAGGATACATGTTATTCACCCCCGGTGGGAGCATCCTTCTATTATATACCTTCCTTGGGCCAAAAATCACAGAAGAATTCACTTTCAAGAACCACCTGGAGCTTTCCACAGACCCTGATTTCTTGATAATTTTCCATCAAGGAAATCAGTCTCATATAACTAAAATAATTTTACATCACATTTTCTTTTTTTTTTTTTTTTTTTGAGACAGAGCCTCAAGCTGTCCCCCTGGGTAGAGTGCTATGGCATTATAGCTCACAGCAACCTCCAACTCCTGGGCTCAAGCGAGTCTCCTGCCTCCGCCTCCCAAGTAGCTGGGACCACAGGCGCCCGCCACAACGCCCGGCTATTTTTTTTTTTTGGTTGCAGCTGTCATTGTTGTTTGGCGGGTCCGGGCTGGGGATTCGAACCCGCCACCTTAGGTGTACGTGGCTGGCGCCTTAGCCGGTTGAGCTATAGGCGCCGAGCCTACATCACATTTTCTAGAAGTTAAAAACATTTGTTCTCTCTTTGCAAGCATACATGTGCAAACATATAAACATACCCTTTGAATACATTCTAGGCCAGGCGAGGTGGCTCATGCCTGTAATCCTAGCACTCCGGGAGGCCAAGGTGGTTGAGTTGCTTGAGCTCAGGAGTTCCAGAAAAACCTGAGCACGAGTGAGACCTCATCTCTACCAAAAATAGATAAAACTAGCTGGGCATCATGGCTGGCTTCGATAGTCCTAGCTACTCAGGAGGCTGAGGGAAGAGAATCATCTGAGCCCAAGAGTTTTGAGGTTGCTGTGAGCTATGACACCACAGCATTCTACCCAGAGTGATAGAGTGAGACTCTGTCTCAAAAAAAAAAATACACTCTTTATTTTCAAAATATATATTGGAATCTTTTTTTCCAAATGTGTATTTAGATTACTGTTACTCTTGTGTTTGAAAATGTGTAGCTGTACCTCTTATAAATCTCGTATACTCTGGTTTTATTCACCTGTGAGAACTGGAGTCTTCGACTTCTCTGTGTGTGTGTGTGTGTTGGGAGAGGGTTCTGGTCTTGGCTAGGCCAACATGTAAAAAAGAGCCCATAGAATAGAAAGGTTAAGGAAGTGAAGTGAGTACTGTATCATCTGGCCTCTGTCTGATGATTGTTTAAGAAAGCACTATTCGCAATTTCAAAAAACTCTGCTTGTGTTGCCACAGCGTGATCTCACTGGATGAATCAGCCCCAGTTAATGCTTTCCGTGTTCTGCAACCAGGCAGAAGTCAACAGCTGGCATTGCTGGTGGCAGACCTGCATTGCCACAGTGAGGGAGTACGATTCTAGCCACAAGTGAAGAAATCCCACGCTTTCTTTCATTCTCCCGGGGAGCCTTTCTGGGAGCAAACACGTAACTTCCCCAGGGCTTTCTGAGCTGCTGAGACCACTGTGGAGGCTCCCAGCAATGCTGGGGACCCGGCTGAAAAGCCCCAGCTCAGAAATGGGTGACCCAGTTTCTTCCCACCAGCGCATGCTGTGGAGGCCTGCCGGGAGCCCCCCATTCTTGGAGGGTGTACTGATTTCCTGTTGCTGCTATAATGCGTCACTTCAGATTTGGTGGCTTAAAAATATATACTTTATCTTATAGTTCTAGAGGTTAGAAATGCAAAATGGATTGGCAGGGCTGCGGTCCTTCCAGATGTTCTGGGAAGAATCTGTTTCCTTGACTTTTT
This sequence comes from Otolemur garnettii, assembly GCF_000181295.1. Classification (NCBI taxonomy): domain Eukaryota; kingdom Metazoa; phylum Chordata; class Mammalia; order Primates; family Galagidae; genus Otolemur; species Otolemur garnettii. The sequence goes on from NW_003852506.1 coordinate 2,458,662, forward strand.
CAGCTGCTAAAGGCTGCCACGTCCCTGCCATGAGTCTTTCTTCCATCTTCAAGCTGGCAGTGTAGTCTTTAATTCTCTCTCTCTGGTCTCTGCTGCCATCAGCACATTCTTCCTTAGACCCACCTGCTGCCTCTTTCCCATATAAGGACCTTCCTGTTTTCCTTTGGGCTCACCCAGATAACTCCAGGAAATCTCACCCTCTCAAGTTTCTTAACTTAGTCACATCTGCTAAGTTCCTTCTACTATACAAAGTCTGGAGGGTCATTATTCAGCCCACCACAACAGCTGCACAGAATGACATCAGGCAGATGGGTGGCTGTTCCCAGCATCTCTTCCCTGGGCTCTTTGCCCCACTTCCGTGTTGGACTGTCCCCTTTCCCTCTGCCCACCTCACAAGCATGCACACCTCTCTGGAGCCTGTCAGGTCTCGGCTGGCTACTACCAGCTTTCCCTGTCCCTTAAAGTCTGCAGGCCTGTGCCCAGGGCTGTATTTCCTGGTGCTGGTATTAGGCCTTTTCTTGTTAAATTCAGTGCATTTCTAAATTGGCTTAGGTAAAGCCTGCCTTAAACTAAAGAGCAGGTAGAAAAGATTAAAATTGTTTTCTAAGGCCCTGGAATGAGGGAGAGTAGGGGTAGGAAAGATTGGCTTCACTTCTTGAACAATCTGTCTATATTCATTTATGGACAAGGCTGTAATTTTCTGATTGCAGAAAGGCCATAGCAGGGATTTGGCTCCAGGCAATGTTGGCCAGTTGTCAGGTTTGCGGTAGGGAGAGAAAGTTTATTGGGAACAGTGGTGTTCTTTAATTCCTTCTTTTTTCTGGGTGCGCATTCCTCTTGCAGAGGCTCATGCCAAGACTGAGACTTCCAGGAAAAGCCAGTGTATGGTGTAATAATATAAGACGAATCTCCTGAATCAACACTGTGGATTAGCCTGGCCAGGACCTAGGATAATCAACTGGATTCTACTACTCAGTAATAAAAAAGTTAATGGCTACCCTGTTCTTTAGAATTCTAAAACAGCTTAGAATAATAAATGTGTTGGAAAGAAATCCTCATGACCCTGACAAGAGGACAGCCATCTTGGGAGGACTGCTAGTGATAGCAAGCAGGTTAGAGACCAAAGGGCGTGGTGAACACGTATAGCCGTCTGTACTGTATGCTTGTGTTATTTTTTAATGTAAATATTTATAAATAAAAAATAATATATGATATAAATGATATAAAAAATTGTAGACCTGGGAGGCACCTGTGGCTCAAAGGAGTAGGATGCTGGCCCCATATGCCAGAGGTGGCAGGTTCAAACCCAGCCCCGGCCAAAAACTGCAAAAAAAAGAGATCCATTTGGGTGGTGCCTGTGGCTCAAAAGGGTAGGGTGCCAGCCCCATATGCTGGAGGTGGCAGGTTCAAACATGCCACAAGGCAAAAAAAAAAAAAAAAAAAAAAATTGTAGACCTGTGGAAAATGTGTGAGCTTAGGAAATGTACTCTACACTGAGTAACAGAGTGAGATTTTGTCTCAAAAAAAAATGTATTGAAAGAAATGGCTCCATTTACATTTTTAATTCCTCAACAAATATGTATTGGGCACTTGCTACATGCCAGGAATTGTTCTAGACACTTGAGATTCAGTGGTGACCAAAGCATTATAGCTAAACTTAGCTAGGAATTTTTCTCCCCTTTCTTCCTTTTTCTTTTCTAAAATTAAAGATAAGGGTCTGGCTACATTTCCCACGCTGGCCTTCAGCTCCTAGGCTCAAATGATTCTCTGGCCTTAGCCTTCCAAGTAGCTGGACTACATCTGCATGCCATCCTGCCTGGCTTTTACTAACTCAAAACTACCTGTAAGTAAAGAGCCTTACTTAGACAGGAAGCAAGATAGATCAGTGGACAAATTTGATTACTGAAAACATTTTTTACTTCCTCACCTACAGAAGTTTTTTCATCTGCCTAAAGAATGTATCTTTATTAAATAGCTGGGAACAGATATGCATTTCTTCACAACAGCACTCAGAAATAAGAACCATCAAAATTTTTTTTGCTATCTTGGGCAGCACCTGTGGCTCAAGGAGTAGGGCATTGGCCCAAATACCCGGGATTGGGTAGGGGAGTGGGGAGGTAGTGGGTTCAAGTCTGGCCCCGGCCAAAACTTTTTTTTTGCTATTTAAATCAAATCAAATCAGTCTCCATGCCTAACTTCCTAGGACTTTAGGGTTGGACAAAGTTTAGTAAATGTGGGGAGGGACTCTAGCCTTGAATATGCTATAAGCATGGCTGATATGCTCATCTGTTTATTCAAAGATGATAGGGCTGGGCAGTGCCCGTAGCTCAGTTGGTAGGATGCCAGCCACATACCCTGAGGCTGGTGGGTTGGAACCTGTCCTGGGCCAGCTAAAACAGCAATAGCAACAAAAACAAACAAACAAACAAAATAGCTGGGTGTTGTGGCAGGCACCTATAGTCCCAGCTACTTGGGAGACTAGGGCTAGAGAATCGCTTAAGCCTTAAGAGTTTGAGGTTGCTATGAGCTGTGACCCCCATGGCACTCTACCCACGGTGACAGCTTGACACTCTGTCTCAAAAAAAAAAGATAGTAGGGCTGCTGTTGGTGTCCTCAGGCATCCGGGACTCCCCCCACCTCCTGCCATTCAAACTCCTGCCTAGCCCCACAGGTATCCTCAGAACCAGCTTCCTTGATTCTGGGCCACTCCCTTTTTTCTGGACAAGCTTTCCAACTCCTGGGTTTGGTCCCCAGGAACTCTATGACAAAACTCTCACCCGGAGTCAAGGGCCCTGGGACGCCCCAGTAGGGCAAGGGGAAATGATTTTTTTTTCTGGTATCTACAGGCCATCCTTTTTCAGGCATTTCTCAGAACTACAGCAGTATCAACATGAAAGGAAGCACAAACAAATAGAAATGACTGTTCCTAGTCCGAGAATTGAATTCCCCCTTACTCTTTTCACTTTAGAAGCAGATTAGTCTTATTTCCAAGAATCAAAATGCCAACCTTCTATTCTACCTTGCATTTAGAAATGGTTGCAATTGGTAGGAAAAGGACTACACAGATGACAATGGGAAAGAATGAGAGAGGATGTAAAGCCAGTTATGAAGGAAAGGTAGCAATATAAAGTGAAATGCCTTTTGTCGTTCCTTTAAACAAACTATGATACAGGCTCAGTGCCTGTGGCTCAAGCAGCTAAGGCGCCAGCCACATACACCTGAGCTGGAGGGTTCAAATCCAGCCTGGGCCCACCAAACAACAATGACGGCTGCAACCAAAAAATAGCCAGGTGTTGTGGCAGGCACCTGTAGTCCCAGTTACTTGGGAGGCAGAGGCAGGAGAAAAGCTTGAGCCCCAGGAGTTGGAGGTTGCTGTGAGCTGTGATGCCACAGCACTCTACCCAGGGGGACAGCTTGAGGCTCTGTCTCAAAACAACAACAACAACAACAAAAAAAAAACCTCTGATACAAAACTATTGCTTACCCATTATTTAGAGATATAATAAAATCTTCTGTGTTTAGAACACAGAACCCATGATAAAAACATGGTTTTCCCTTAGTAATTAATTTTATTATTGGATTATTATTATTATTATAATTTTGCAATTTTTGGCCGGGCTGGGTTTGAACCTGTCACCTCCGGCATATGGGGCTGGCGCCCTACTCCTTTGAGCCATAGGCGCTGCCCATATTGGATTTTTTTAATATAAAGTTTATGGTTTTGAATAACATTAGATTTACAGAGAAAGTGCAGAGATAGGACAGAGAGTGCCACATGCCTCTCACCTAATTTTAATTTCCCCTAAAGTTAACATTTTACATTACTAAGACACATTTGTCAAAATCCAGAAACCAACAAAGCATTTTTTTTTTCTTTTAGAGTTTCACCCTGTTGCACAAGCTTCACCCTGTTGCTGTGGCATCATTATAGCTCACAGCAACCTCAACTTCTGGGTCCAAGCGATTCTCCTGCTCAGCTTCCTGAGTAGCTGGAAGTACAGTCATCTGCCACCATACCCAGCTCATTTTCCTATTTTTAGTAGAGATGGTGGTCTTATTCTTGCTCAGGCTGATCTCAAGCAATCCTTCCTCCTTAGCTTCCTAGAGTGCTAGGATTACAGACAGGATCCACCGCATCTGGCCAACAATGCATCTTAATATTAATTAAACTCCTGACCTTATATGGATTTCACCAGTTTCCAAATTTTTCTGTTCTAGAATACAGTCCAGAGTACCACATGGGCAAAGTGACCCCCAAATGCAGAAGGAACAGAGAAACCAGAGAACACTGCAGAGAAAAGCAGTTTGTCAGAAGAAGGTGTTTACTGGAGAACGTAGAGACAGAAGTGGGGTCTTCTGTGCCCACTAGACAGGGAGATCTTGCTACTGCTACCCACCCAGACCTAGGGCTTATATATCATAGGGATTGACTTTCCAGGAAAGACAAGAGTGCTGTGTATTAGCCTGTAATTTGTGTGATGACATCTAGGTTGTTTTGCTCTAAAGACAGGCTTTACAGTAAATTCATGCTCTTACATAAGGTATAGTAGATAAACTGGAAATCTTAGTGGTGTCCCCAGAACTGTGGTTACTCAAAAGTCAACATGGCAGATTAGTACTCAAGATGGAGTCACTTTAACCTCCATAACCATAACCATGAACATTGCTTTGGATTCCTTTTGAGGTGGTAGGTAGAGAATTACAAATAGGGTAGAATTAATTACGAGTTATCCTGCTGCAGCTACTGAATCTGGGCCTTCTTTTGAGTTTAGTTTGCCTTTTAAAAAGAAACTGATACCCAACTGTTATTCAGCATAAGGTTGTTTAACTTCCATGCCTTTGTGTGGGGTTAAACATTTTTGTTGGAGTTGAGTCCCACCTTTAGTGCCTTGTGGTCTGAGAAGATGCAAGGTAAAATTTCAATTCTTTTGATTCTGTTGAGGTTTATTTTGTGTCCTAGGATATGATCAATTTTGGAGAATGTTCCATGGGAAGATGAGAAGAATGTATATTCAGTTGGGTGCAGGAAGAAGTAAAAAAGGAAATCATTAACTTCCTTGAGTCTAACAAGAATGAAGACAAGCTACGAAAACCTGTGGGGTGCAGCAAAAGCTGTCCTGAGAGGAAAAGTTATCGCTTTAGAAGCCTACATTTGAAAAACAGAAAGAGAGCACATCCACAAACTCACAAGCCATCTTATAGAACTGGAAAAAGGAGAATAATCTTAAATCTAAACCCAGCAGAAGAAAAGAAATATCCAAAATTAAATGAGAGATTAATGAAATTGAAAACAAAAGAATCATTCAGAAAATTAATGAAATAAGGAGTTGGTTTTTTGAAATAATAAATAACATAGGTAAACCTTTGGCCAGACTAACTAGAAATAAAAAATTAAAATCTCTAGTAACCTCAATCAGAAATGATAAAGGGGAAATAACAACTGATGCCACAGAGATACAAGAGATCATATCTGAATACTACCAGAAACTTTATGCCCAGAAATTTAACAATGTGAAGGAAAGCAATCAATATTTGGATTCACACCCTCTCCCTAGACTTAGCCCAGATGAAATAGATCTCCTGAATAGACCAATTTCAAGCACTGAGATCAAAGAAACAATAAAAAATCTCTCAACAAAAAAATGCCCCGGTCCAGATGGCTTTACACCAGAATTCTATCAAACCTTCAAAGAACAGTTTATTCCCATACTGTAGAAATTATTCCAAAAAATGGAGGAGGAAAGAATCTCTTCCTTGTGTTCTATGAAGCAAACATCACCCTGATACCAAAACCAGGAAAAGACCCAACTAAAAAGGAGAACTCAAGACCAGTTTCACTAATAAATATAGATGCAAAAATTCTCAACAAAAGCCTAGCCAATAGATTATAGCTTATCATCAAAAAAGTCATACATCCTGATCAAGTAGGTTTCATCCCAGGGATGCAAGGCTGGTTTAATATATGCAAATCCATAAACGTTATTCACCATATCAACAGAAGCAAAAACAAAGCCAATATGATCCCTCAATAGATTCAGAAAAAGCATTTGATAAAATCCAGCATCCTTTTCCAGTTAGAACACTGAAGAGTTGAGGCATAGGTGGCACATTACTTAAACTCATTGAAGCTATCTATGACAAACCCACAGGTAATATTTTACTGCATGGAGTTAAACTGAAAGCTTTGCCACTTAGAACTGGAACCAGACAAAGTTGTCCTCTGTCACCATTACTATTCAACATGGTGCTGGAAGTTCTGGCCAATACAGTTAGGCAAGACAAGGATATAAAGGGCATCCAAATGGGAGCAGAGGAGGTCAGACTCTCCTTCTTTGCTGATGACATATGATCTTATACTTAGAGAGCCCCAAAGACTCAACCACAAGACTCTTGGAAGTCATCAAAAAATACAGTAATGGATATATTTGGACCATGGATATATAATGGACAGGATATAAAATCAACGTCCGCAAGTCAGTTGCCTCTGTATACACCAGTAACAGCCAAGATGAGAGGCTAATTAAGGACACAATGCCGTTCATCATAGCACCAAAGAAAATGAAATACCTAGGAATATACCTAACAAAAGAGGTGAAGGATCTCTATAAAGAAAATTATGAAACCCTAAGAAAGGAGATAGCATAGGACTTGAACAAATGGAACAACATACCATGCTTATGGCTGGGAATAATCAATTTTGTTAAAATGTCTATACTTCCCAGAGTGATCTACCGATTCAACGCCATCCCTATTAAAATACCAACATCCTATTTTCAAGACTTGGAAAAAATGATTCTGCATTTTGTATGGAACCAGAAAAACCCCGTATAGCTAAGGCAGTTCTTAGTAATAACAAAGCCAGGGGCATCACCATACCAGATTTTTAGGCTGTACTACAAGGCCATAGTGGCCAAGACAGCATGGTACTGGTGCAAAAATAGAGACATAGACATTTGGAACCAAATAGAAAACCAGGAAATGAAACCAACAACTTAAACCACCTAATCTTCGATAAACCTAACAAGAACATCCACTGGGAGAAAGACTCCCTATTCAATAAACGGCGCTGGGAGAACTGGATATCCACACGTAAAAGACTGAAACTGGACCCACACCTTTCTTCACTCACAAAAATTGATTCAAGATAGATAAAGGACTTAAATTTAAGGCATGAAACAATAAAAGTCTTCAAAGAAAGCATAGGAAAAACACTCAAAGATATCGGCCCGGGGAAAGACTTCATGAAGAAGACCGCTGTGGCAATTGCAACAACAACAAAAATAAACAAATGGGATTTGATTAAACTGAAAATCTTCTGTACAGCTAAGGAGACAACAACCAAAGCAAATAGACAACCTACCCAATGGGAAAGGATATTTGCATATTTTGAATCAGACAAAAGCTTAATAACTAGGATCTATAGAGAACTCAAATTGATCCACATGAAAAAAGCCAACAATCCCATACATCAATGGGGAAGAGAGATGAACAGAACCTTCTCTGAAGAAGACAGATGAATGGCTAGCAAACATGAAAAAATGCTCGTCACCCCTAATTATTAGAGAAGTGCAAATTAAAACCACCCTGAGATACCATCTAACCTCAGCAAGAATGGCGCATATCACAAAATCTCAAAACTGGATGCTGGCGGGGATGTGGAGAGAAAGCAACACTTTTACACTGCTGGTGGGACTGCAAACTAATACAACCTTTTTGGAAGGAAGTGTGGAGAAACCTCAAAGAACTCAACCTAGACCTCCCGTTTGATCCTGCAATCCCATTACTGGGAATCTATCCAGAAGGGAAAAAAAAAGCTTTTATTATAAAGAAAATTATACTAGACTGTTTATCACAGTTCAATTTACAATTGCTAAAATGTGGAAACAGCCTAAATGCCCACCAACCCAGGAATGGATTAATAAGCTGTGGTATATGTATACCATGGAATACTATTCAGCCATTAAAAAAGGTGGAGATTTTGAAGCATTTGCACTAACCTGGATGGAGGTGGAACACGTTATTCTTAGTGAAGCATCACAGGAATGGAAAAGCATGAATCCTATGTATTCAACTTTGATATGAGGACAATTAATGACACAGTGGGGGAATGGGGGGAGAGGAGCACAGACAGAAAGAGAAGGAGGATGGGGGCGAGGGAAAGGAAAAAAAAAGAAAATAGTGACTAATTCTCACATAAATTGGATTTAATTTTGACCAAAGTACACTATTTGAACAATAATTTTTAATTCAACTTGTTAATATGTTGTTTAGGATACTGCATCCTCATTTATAAGTGAAATATGTTTGTAATTTCTCTTTATAATAATATATTTTTCAATTTTAATATCAGGTATATCCAGATGAAGTAGAATGATTTTGAAGTATGATTTGTTTTTTGAAATTATCTTCTATTTTTATTTACAAAAATAAATATTCTCTATTTTTGAGACTTTGGGGAAAAAAAAGAAGTTAATTCATGACTCCATACTGAACCTCAGAGTCAAAGCATTCTATGATAGACATACTTTTTTTTTATTAAAACATAGCTGTGTACATTAAGATAGACATACTTTTATCTGACAATGTGAATGTTACTTTTTTATTATTATTATTATTGTTATTGTTCAATATTTCGTTGCAGCAATCATGTGATTTCTTTTTTTTTATTAAATCATATCTGTGTAATAATGCTATCATGGGGTACAGTGTACTGTTTCTATATACTTTGAATACTTTGAATAATTTGAAATACTTTCACCCAACTGGTTAACATAGCCTTCATGTGTTTTTCTTAGTTATTGTGTTAAGACATTTATATTCTGGCTTGGCTCCTATAGCTCAACCGGCTAAGGCGCCAGCCACGTACACCTAAGGTGGCGGGTTCGAATCCCCAGCCCAGACCCGCCAAACAACAATGATGGCTGCAACCAAAAAATAGCCGGGCGTTGTGGCGGGCGCCTGTGGTCCCAGCTACTTGGGAGGCG
>NW_003852506.1:2468341-2475864 GCF_000181295.1 Otolemur garnettii
CCAGCTACTTGGGAGGCTGAGGCAAGAGAATCACTTAAGCCCAGGAGTTGGAGGTTGCTGTGAGCTGTGATGCCACGGCACTCTACCCAGGGCGACAGCTTGAGGCTCTGTCTCAAAAAACAAACAAAACACACACACAAACAAACAAACCCAGACAAACAACTGGATTTTCCCCTTAGAAGCAAGATCTGGCTAAGGAAGAAAAACTTTCACTTTACCTTGTAATCTTAAAATCCTTATTTCAAAATTGTGCACAATGAGGGAATTTGGGGGGTAATTGATATTTGTTATGTTCTCATGGGGATGGTTCCACACATGTAGAAACTTATCAAAATGTGTATTTCAAATGTGTATGGTATAAAGTATGCCAATTATACCTCGATCAACCTGCCAGAAAAATAAGCTGTATGTAAAGACCTTAGATAGAGGGTGCACAATGTTCGGTTAATGATTGTCATAGCAGTAGATCAATCTATAAATTCCATGAGTCAAATTCTTCCTCTTAGAGTACCTCAAAGAGAGGGAACTTTAACTACAAAGATACCCCATCTTCTATCTGAATTGGGGATCCTGGGATTTCCTCCCTTGGAAATCAGACCGGGTCCCATGTATTACAATGACGCCTATTCAGTACCAGTGGCTCTGACCTCCAAAGTAGTTTCAAGGCTTAAGGAAATTCCAGTGTCACTTCAGGCTTGGAGATAACAACTTTGTTATGTTTTATGCCATCTGGGAACCACCTCATTTTCAGGCCAAAGGTCATTGGGGCTGCTAAGAAGCAAAGATAAGCTAAGTGGCCATATAACATTTATATCTAAGATCTCAAAATGCAAAGTATTTCTGTCCCTCCTCCCCAAGTTTCTAGATAAGAATTATAGTCAGGTGCTGATAGCCTCTCCCATCAAGTACACCTGTACTTGATATTGTCTCTGGAAAAGCTCTCAGCCCACTTGTAAAGAAGAGATCGGTATCCTCTTCTTACCTGGGAGGAAACCAAGGCTAGGAGGGCTATGTTAGGGTCTAAACGGGAAACAGAGCTCACCCTAGCTATTGTAGTCTAAACAGAAACGAAGTTTTATGGAAGGTTATTAGACAGCAGAATGCTTGAAAGTGAGCCTGGAGGCCCCAGGGCCAGGAAAGGTACTCAGGTCTCCTCCAAGATGTGGGGTAAACCCTTTCCCTACAACCTCACTGGAACTAAAGAGATTAAACTAGGTAATAATTTATGCCTGTAAAACAGCACCCCCCCAATAAAGATATTTTCTTCTTTGGTTTGCACTTTTTGACCATCCTTTCTTTGTTTAACAACATTTAATTTAAATTTCTTTTTTTTTTTTAGGTGTGTAGAATTGAGTTTCTGTTTCATGGTGGCCTGCACTCTTCTTTTGCTCAGGTGTTAATTTAAATTTCTTTTCCTATGAATTATCTGATTACATCTTTTGTCCTTTTTTGAGTGGGTTATTATCCCTTTTAAAAGTAGATTTTCATGCCAACAACAAAAGATCAAGCAACCCCACTAAAAACTGGGAAAGAGACATGAACAGAAACTTTTCCTATAAAAGTGGCCAACAAACACATGAAAAAATGTGTTTGTTCTCTGGTCATCCGGAAAATGCAAATCAAAATCACACTGAGATACCATTTTACTTCAGTGATTATGGCTCTCATCCTAAAGTCCCAAAGCAACAGGTGCTGGCGTGGATGCAGAGAGGAAGGAACTCTTACGCTGTCAGTGGAACTGCAAACTAGTACAACCTCTGTGGAAAGAAGTATAGAGAATCGGCCAGGCTCAGTGGCTCACGCCTGTTATTCTAACACTCTGAAAGGCTGATGCAGGTGGATTGCTTGAGTTTAGGAGTTCAAGACTAGCCTAAGCAAGAGAGAGACCCCATCGCCACTAAAAATAGAAAAAACTAGCCAGGCCTGGTGATGAATGTGTATAGTCCCAGCTACTCAGGAAGCTAAGATAAAAGGATCACTTGAACACAGGAGTTTGAGGTTCCCATGAGCTATGATGATGCCACAGCACTCTACTCAGGGTGACTGAGTGAGACTGTCTCAAAAAAAAAAGTAATATGGAGAATCCTCAAAGAACTAAAAGTAGAGCTACCCAATCCCTCCACTAGGTATTTCCCAAAAGGAAGAAAAAGCTATTTTATCATATAGACATTTGGACTCAAATGTTTATAGCAGCACAATTCACAAAAGCAAAGATGTGGAAATAATCCAAATGCCCATCAATACATGAATGGATTAATAAACTGTCGTGTATATATATACCATAGAATACTATTCAGTCATAAAAAAGATGGAGACTTGGCATCTTTTCTAACAACCTGGATAGAATTGGAGACCATTCTCATAAGTGAAGTATTTCAAGAATGGAAAAACAAACCCCACATGTCCTCAATCCTAAATTGGAACGAGTTGATCAACACCTATATGAGCACATAGATGCAAAACTCAATGAAATTTAAGTACGGGAAGAAGGGGCTGGGTACATTTCCACCCAGTGGATACACTACATGGATGTACTTCATAGCTACTGGGTGAAGGATGCACCTAAAACTGATTTTAGCCATATAAAAACAAACTCCATCATATAATGAAGTTAAAGAAATTGATTTGTATGTATGATGATAGCCCGATTCAGTCACAGGTGTTACAAATATGTAGTGTCTTCTCCATATTGTACTTTGCCTTTTGAATTGGTTTATGATAATTTTTCCTGTACAGAATTTTAATTTTTATAAAAATTATATTTGTGAAATATAATAGTTACAGATTATAATAATTTTACATTAATTACATTTTTTTGAGACAGAGTCTCACTTTGTCATCCTTGTTAGAGTACTGTGGTGTCATAGCTCACAGCAACCTCAAACTCTTGGGCTAAAGTGATCCTCTTATCTCAGCCTCCTGAGAAGCTGGGGCTATAGGTGCCCACGACAACAACTGGCTATTCTTAGAGACCGGTCTTGCTCTTGCTCAGCCTGGTCTCAAACTCCTGAGGTCAAGTGATCTGATGGTCTCAGCCTCCCAGAGTGCTAGGATAATAGGTGTGAGCTAATGCTCCTGGCCCTAACTTCTTTTTTAAAGAGAAAGTTTAGAACACTTCCAAAGAGAGTTGGAAGTGAGTCCCTCTCAAGAAGGAGAAAAGGTGAAAGACACATTAATTATATTTTGCAGCTGGAAATGAATGAGTCTGTGCCAAATGTGCAAAGGTTGATCTTCAAGTTGGATTAAGTAAAAGATTGCAGGAGGATGAGAGTGTGTACAGCATATTTCCATTGTATTTTTAAAAATATGCTTGTAGGCCAGGCACAGTGGCTCACACCTATAATCCTAGTACTCTAGAAGGCAGAGGCAGGTGGATTGCTTGAACTCAGGAGTTACAGTGAGACCCCCATCTCAAAAACTAGCCAGGCATTGTGGCAGGTGCCTGTAATCCCAGCTACTTGGGAGGCTGAGGCAAGAGGATCACTTGAACCCAAGAGTTTGAGGTTACTGTGAGCTATGACGCCATGGCACTACCAAGGGAGACAAAGTGAGACTCTGTCTCAAAAAATAAAATAAATACATAAATAAAATAAATATATGCTTGTGTATACATTGAATATTTATAAAGATACACAAGAATACAATGACAATGGCTGTTATTTGAATACACATTGTTGGTGTGTGTGTGTGTATCCCCCTAAAAAAGACAAATGGTGGCATATTATGCATACCATCCAGGGAAAAAGGTAGAAAGAGAAACTTACTTTTTACTCTTTACGGAAAACCTTTTTGTTCCTGTTTGAATTTTGTGATATCTGGAAGCATTACCTTCTCAAATAGATTAATCAATTGATTTATTATGTAATATAATTAAATCTATAATTATTTTCCCTTATGTTTCTGTATGCTTTTTTTCTTTGAAAGAACTTCTATAGTTTAATGTTTATAACAAATTCATCTGTGTTTTCTTCTAGGGGTGGTGCCTGTGGCTCAAGGAGTAGGGTGCCAGCCCCATATGCTAGAGGTCGTGGGTTCAAACCTGGCCCTGGCAAAAAAAGTGGAAAAAAAAAAACACATATGTTTTCTTCTAAGACGCTTAGTGCTTCATATTTGACCAATTTATAATTTATATTCATGTAAAGTTAGGACCTCTTTCTAAACCTAAAGATTGAAGGTTTAGTCTTTTTAAACATTTTAAAATGTCAGCATTGAAGAGTGTTGGGATTTTAAGTTGATTCTACTAAATTTAAAAAGTAATTTGGTGAGAATAAACATTTTTTTTGGGAGACAGAATTTCACTGTGTTCCCCTTGATAGAGTGCAGTGGCGTCACAGCTCACAGCAACCTCAAACTCTTGGGCTTAAGCAATTCTCTTCCCTCAGCCTCTCAAATAGCTGAGACTACAGGCGCCTGCCACAATGCCCGGCTATTGTTTTTTTTGTTGCAGTTGTCATTGTTGTTTTAGCTGGCGCAGGCAGGTTCAAACCCGAAAGCCTCAGTATATATGGCTGGCGCTCTACCCAGTGAGCTACGGGTGCCACCCAAATTAACATATGTTATAAGAACAAAGTGTATCTCTCCATTTATCCAAGACTTCTTTTTTGTTGCTCAAAATCATTCTCTTATGGTGCCTTCCCCCCGCTCCTTATACTTCTTGCTAAATTTATTCCTTGACATTTCTTATTTTGGTGTGTTGTACCACTACTGTAAAAAGGATCTTTTCTTTTATTATATCTAATTTAACTGGCTTTTGTTTCTATGTAGGAAATGGTTTCTTTTTATATGTTACTTTTGTAAGGACTTATGATTAAATCCCCAGATTGTTTCTAACAGTTTTCCAGCTGATTGTTTTCTGTTCTTCATGTAGCCTATCACATCGTCTTCAGATGGGAACAACTTGGGTTCCTCTTCACCTGCTATCATACACTATGTAGATGGAGGTTGTGTTCTGTGAGCATTGTTGCTTCCTAAAAATACACAGACACAGGGTGAGGCTTTGGTATTTGTAAACTCAGCAGGACTGCATCAGTTGGCAGGTGTATCAAGGACAAGGCGCAGGGTATTGGTATTGGTGATCTTGCCCAGGAGGAGGGGGAGCTGGGTTGGAAGCCTGAGCAGGTGCTGTAGAGTGAGCGGCTTTGCTACCAGTTAGCAGCATTGGGTAGTCCCCTTAGTCCTTGCAGGTGTGGGGTATGTGAGCATTAGGACCCCGAAGGGCCCCACTGTCCCCTAGAAGGGGAGAAGCACCTGAAAAGGTGATGAGGCCTAGTGGGAATGGGAAACCCACTGGGACATGTTCCTCGGTGCAACTCTGGGGTGAGTTTCACCATCAACAATGGCAAAAATACATGGGAAATTCTGCTAATTCATCTCAACAATGCCCCTACCAGAGGAGAGAAGGAGTGGACTGAGAGGAGCAGCTCCTAATGATCAGATCCTAGACCTCAGCTGGTGGCCCAGGATGTGGTGGTTCACTCAGGGGACTCATCCCAGCTGGGGCCAGGACAAAGAGCAGAATCCCTTTCTCAGCCCAGCCTCTGAGGACAACTTCAGACCCAGAGGTGGATTTGTGGGGCAATGAGGTGGCCTAGGCTGCTGGGTCATTTCTAGAGAGTAGAAGGTACAAGGAGGGTCGAGAGTCCTTTGGAGAGGAGAGGAAGCCTTGTCCAGTACCTGGCCCAACTAAGGCCTCCTCCCTGGACCCTTGATGCCAGCAAGCAGTCCCTGCCTCTAGCTCCTGTTGGGCAGAATAAGCCCTCCTGGAAGTAGTTCCACTAGGCTGGGAAAAGTCCAGATGGCGAAGGATGGCATGACCGCAGCTCAGGATGGCCTGACACACAGGCAATAGATTGGGCCACCTGATGCCATCATCAGAGAGCCTTTCAGAAGCTGAAGTCAGCCACGATGCTGGCTTAAAACCAACAAGAAAGAAGTGGGTAATGGAGATTTAGCTTCTCAGAATAATTTCTTTTGGCAAACCTATACTCAACCCAACCCAGGGAACTTTGAAGTCAGCTTTTAATTTGTACTCAACTCACTGAGTGAAAATAACCACCTGGTTCACATAATACCAGCATGCGGTTTATGTGAGAAGACACTTTTACCAGTGGTTAAAGTCCTTCGAATTCTTCACCCTTGACAGAGAAGACAAAGGACGTGTGGTTATTATGTTATAACCACACAGTATCAAAGGTTACTTAGACAAGTGTGAAAGTAACAGCAAGCGCTGCAAGCATCAAGGAAACTCAGGAAACCATTCCTCGAAGCCTTCTGATAACATCCAGCCCTGAATAAAAATCAGATAGGTTCCTCTCGGATCCAGGTCATATGCTCAGGTATCAGAAATGAGATGCTGGTGAATAAACCTTCTTGGTACACTCTAAGGTTTGTAGAGTGTAGGTGGGACTTCTTGATCCTTTAATGACAGGGGACAAGAGTCTTTCACCGAGATCCAGGGCTGTCTGTGTACACCCTGCCTGCTGGAAACAGTGCACAGACAACTCGGCTGGCTTCTTGCTAACGGATGTTTACTGAGAGCCGATAAGGTGTGTCATTGCAAAGGATGTGAAATGACAGCACGGGCTCTGCCTTCAGGCTTTTTTGTTTTTTCGGACAAGAGTCTCACTCACTCTGTGGCCCTGGCTGGCATGCAGTGGCATCACACTCACCGCCTGCAGTATCTTGCGATCAAATAGAATAAGATGGGAACACAGATGGGAACACGAGACAAAGCCGTGGAAGAGGAAGGCAAAGTGTGTTCTCCGAAGGAAGGGGCTGGTCAAACCCCGTGAGGGGAGGCCTGGGGAAGGTTGGACCAGAGTCCCCCATTGTTACTGGAGACAGCAGTGATTTTCAGAGAGCAGAGTTGGGAGAGCGGCCTTCGTCCACAGTCACAAGGCTGAGTGGGTGTGAGGAAGCAGAAAACAGTGTGGTGATGCAGCTGGCAGTGAGCGGAGGAAGTGGGAGGGCCAACGGAAATCTGGCCAGATTCTGTTGAGGAAGACATGAGTGTGCTCACAGGCTGGGGAAGGTCCCTGTGCAGGAGGCAGGAAAGGTCTTAACTCTCTCTGCAAGAGCTTCTTAACTGCTGCAGCACATTCAGAGCGCATGTGTCCCATTGCTGGATATGGTTAGAGTTGTGTCTGCTTATTTTAAGAGACAGGTCTCGTTCTGTCCCCCAGGCTGGCGTGAAGGGGTATGGTCATAGCTCACTGCAGCCTCCAACTCCTGGTCAAGCAAACAGTAGCTGGGACTGCAGGTTCGGGCCACTACACCTTGGCTCTGCTTGTTTTGCAATGAGAATACATTAATATTTTATTTGTGAGGTTGAAAAATACCACCAAGAAGCAAGAAGAGGCCCGGCGCCTGTGGCTCAAGTGGCTAAGGGGCCAGCCATGTACACCCAAGGTGGCAGGTTCGAATCCAGCCCGGCCCCGCCAAACAACAATAATGGCTGCAACCAAAAAAATAGCTGGGCGTTGTGGCAGGCGCCTGTGGTCCCAGCTACTTGGGAGGCTGAGGCA
>NW_003852506.1:2475976-2486411 GCF_000181295.1 Otolemur garnettii
AAAAAAAAAAAAAAAAAAAAAAAGAAGCAAGAAAAAACACAAAAATCACCTTGTTTCCTGGAGGGGCTCAGGGCAATCTGAGCTCAGCTCAAACCTTCAAAAACACAAATATGGGTAAACAAAATGCAGTCTATCCCTGCAAGGAAATATTCAGCCATGAGAAGAACACAGTACTGACACATGCCACAGTATGGACGAACTTCAAAAACCTCATGCTGAGCTAAAGATGCCAGTCACAAAGAGTCACATGTTGTATGATCCCATGATATGAAATGCCCAGAATAGGCAAACTCATAGAGAGAGAAGTAGATTGGTGATTGCCAGAGGTGGGCAGGGGGAAGTGGGAAGGCATGGGGCTTCCTTCTGGGTGTTGTAACATTGTGACTATACTAAATGCCACAGAATTGTATACTTTGAGATGGTTGTTGTATGAATTTTACCTCGATAATAAAAAACACAACCCCCCCACCCCCAAATAATGATGGTCCCTACTCCTTGCATTCTTCCTTTAAGGATTTATTACTTACTCAGCCTTGCCCCTGTGGCTGATGAGTAGTCTATAATTTGAGGATTGATCTCTGAAATGGCCACCCTGATATCTGTCTCTGAGTTAAACACCAGCATGGCACAGCAAGCGTTGGTTTCCTGTTGTCTTCCTCTCAGTGTGGAGCACCGGGCACTTCCCAGAGCCTGGCTGTGCCTTGGACTCTAATCAGCTTCGTGGCTGCAGCGCCTTGCATGGTGATCAACTCCCTGACTTGCCAGGGACTGCGGGGTTTCCCCAGAAGTGGGACTTTCAGTGCAGAAACTGGGAAAGCCCAGAGTGAGCCAGGATGAGCTCAAGGCCCTATCTTGTGCCCCAGTTAGTAAGGCCTTCAGGAGTCAAGGCTAAGGCCTCTCCCTCTGTCCCTGCCTAGGTCGGCCTTCCCTCACTGTCTGCACAGAGGTGGGGAGGGCTGGATCTGCAGACAGCTGAGCTGGAACAGTCCTAGACAGGGCCTGGCAGCACTTTCTCTTTCTAGAATGGGAACCAGCGTTACCTAAGAGGTCCACTCAGAGGTGAAGGGCTAGTGTCACAAGTGGCCCCTTTAGTCACACAGATGACAGACAACCACCTCAGGATTTGCAGAAGCTTCGTGAAACACTTTGGCCTGGGCTTAGGTGCAGTCAGTGGGTGAAATTAGGTGGCACCTCAACTTGGGAGATGCAGACAGACTAGAGATTAGATAGGCTACAAGGAGACTTTGCGAAGGAGGGACTGGGACTCTTTCTGCTCTTCTGCTTTGAAGTTACTGCAGCTCCTCTGAGGGATTGGGGGTGGGGAGCGCTTGGCTGAGGCTGATAGAAGGAAGAACAGCAGAGGCCTGGGTTCCCCCAGGGACCGGGTGCCTGCTGGGGGCTGGGTGAGGGGAGTCTGCCTGGGCCTGCCATGTAAGTCACGTGGAGGAGCACGGGGCTGGGTCAGCCCTTGAGGGACATGGCCACCCACTCATTATGGGGCTTCCCGAAAGTGGCTGCGTGTGAATCAAAAAGGGGCAGCTAATGTGCTGTTAATAATGACCCCAAAGTGGACACCACCCCAGTTGTCCATCAGCTTATGAATGGATAAACAATGTGATGTGTGCATGTCCAGGAAGTTGTTCTGTGATTTAAAAAGTGAAATGTTGACATGTGTACACTAGAACATGAAGGAACCTCAAAAACTGAAAGAAGCCAGTCACAAAAGGCCACATATTGCAAGATTCTCTTTGTGTGAAATGGCCAAAGCAGGCACATTCATAGAGACAGAAAGGACATGAATGGTTGCCAGGGAATGACTGCTCACAGGCACAGAGCGTCCAGTCCCAGACGCTCTGCTTACTCTCTGGGTTCCACGTTCCACCACAATGTCCTCAAAAGCTCTTGCTGTTTAACCTCTGCGGGGCCGTCATCCCACGACTTTCTTTGTGCTTTAAGACGACTCATTCTGTGTGATGGGGTCCCTGATGCATGGGGGGATGGAAGGAGAAACCAGACCAACTCAGCCAGGGGAGGACCCAGCAGCCCAGGTGCTCTCAATACCCATAAGTGTCCCCTTTGACCACATATGGGTCTTCTGGATCACAGAGCTGGTGTTACCCTGGGGCTTTGGCTTCCTGTCTCTTACCAAGCCTCTGTCTGCCATTCTGCTGTGTGAGTCAGAGCAAGTCACAGCCAAGGCTGTGGGAGGCCTGGAGACAGCCCAGGCTGTGTTCTCGGCTCTGGCTGTGCTTCAGAGACACAGGGCTCAGGTCTAAAGACTCACAATGGAGAGTAGAACTTTATGTCTACCCTCTGATGGTTCAGTAATTCAGTCTATGAAATTAACTGTCAGCACACAGATTAATGGGAGAAAAGCCATTTTAATTATGTGCATATACACAAGAGTCCCATAAAATAGAAGACTCAAAGAGGGGCTGATGACTGAGGCCCATACAGCATTCTGAGCTACAGAAAGGAAGAAGCCTTGGAGCTTTGGGCAGGGGGTGATGTGGTGACAAGCCAGGCAGGGTGAGGGGAGAAACTGCGTGGTGCGCAAAGACTGTCTTGTATGCAGAGTCTTCCTGGTAACAGAAACCATCTCAAAGCAGCTCACTGATGTAGATAACTTTTACAAATGTAGATTTCCTTTGTAGATGTAAATTTCTTCTAAATTGGACAACTTTTCAGAACTACTCCTGTGTCTGCAGTTTCTCAAAATTATCAGCTCAAAATACCCCAAAGAAGTATATTTTGGGGTGGAACATTCTGGTCTCCTATAGTCATATTTTGAAGTTGTTGATTTGTCCTGAGCGCCAACATTAGCAATGCCCACAATTATCTGATCATCTCTGATTCAACTGGGGTGCCTAGCCCACAACAACCTCAAACTCCTGGGCTTAAGGGATCCTCCTGCCTCAGCCTCCTGAATAGCTGGGACCATAGGCGCCCACTACCATGCCTGGCTAGTTTTTCTATTTTTAGTAAAGATGGCATATCACTCTTGCTTAGGCTGGTCTTGAACTCCTGAGCTCAAGCAATCCTCCCACCTCATCTTCTCAGGGTGTTAGGATTGTAGGTGTGAGCCACTGCTCCTAGCCAAAATTGCTGTTCTTTAAAAAGATTTAAAGGCTGAGGGAGGTGGCTTACGCCTGTAAATAATGAAGCCTCTGGTAAATTCCATGGTGCATTTCCCTGACAAAATGAGAGTGAAAAGCTCAGGTCACCTCTTGGTATTACTATGAACATAGTTTTGACCTGGTAGACTCCCTGAAAGAATTTCTGGACCAAACTCTTAGAGCTAGTGCTCTGGAACATTCAAGAGACTCAGCTACAAGTGTGACTAGTATCAGTTAGCTTGGTAAAGTGGCTGGATAAATGATAAATGTAAAATGAATCATTTTTTCATATACCAACATCCCTGGAATGTCCCAAGCTCCATCGAGTGTATATGTGTGTATTGATTGGCTTACCTTTACAGAAAATCTCAAATTTCAGTAACCCAAATGTCTCTTGGTTTGTGTTAATGGGACAGGCTTTTCAAGAGACCCTTCTCCCCACCCAGGGCTCCTGGATGGGGTGAGAAGGGCGGGTGGGATGAGCAGGATGTGCAGGCAGAGGAGGGTGCTCCCAACCCCAGTGCTGCACCTGCTGCTCTCCTGTGTGCTGTGGGCGCATCCTCCACTGTGCTGCTTACTCTGCTGCTGACTGCTCCTGACCACAAGGGTGATCCCACAGTTCTTTCAGCATTGCCTCGATATTCCCATGGCTCCTGGGCACTGGGGGAAGCAGATGACTGACAGAGGTTGGCCAAGGGGCAATTAGGTGGGGAATGTTCTTGTAGTTTCTGAAATCTGCCACCCTCTATCATCCTGGCTTGCTCGCCAGAACTCAGCATTCAGGAATCATTTATCAAAGCAGCGATGCCTCCTCTTTGCCCAGTTAAGCTCTCTTGCCTCTCCTGCAGGAACTGCCCTCTGAGGATGGAGTCTATACAGATGGGTCTCTGGTTTCATGTAAAAGTCAAAAGTGTGACTGGGCCTCTGTGTCTGTAACTTAATGGAGTCCAGGGGCTTTCAGAAGGGCACCATATTCAGGGCCTCTGAGCATTGTGGGGGGAGGCAAAACTTCTCCTTTCCCTTGAAAGTTTGCTGAAAGATCAACTCACAATCAAGTAGATTATTAAGAGAAAGAAGTTTACTTACTGTGCTTATGGGGAGAACCACAGAGTGATTATTCTATGTCCCAGTGGGGTCCAGAAATTTATCTACCCTTCTTTTAGAGGGGAAAGGGAGATGAGGAATATAAGTATTTCTATGTCGGGGCAATAAATGGTTACTAGAAAGGATGACTAGGCTCGGCGCCTATAGCTCAACCGGCTAAGGCGCCAGCCACGTACACCTAAGGTGGCGGGTTCGAATCCCCAGCCCGGACCCGCCAAACAACAATGACGGCTGCAACCAAAAAATAGCCGGGCGTTGTGGCGGGCGCCTGTGGTCCCAGCTACTCGGGAGGCGGAGGCAGGAGACTCGCTTGAGCCCAGGAGTTGGAGGTTGCTGTGAGCTGTAATGCCACGGCACTCTACCCAGGGGGACAGCTTGAGGCTCTGTCTCAAAAAAAAAAAAAAGAAAGGATGACTAGTTACTTGGGAGAATGAATAGATGGGGGAAAGCAGATTGACTTGTGAATTAACCTGAGAGTCAGGTATTACATTTAAAATCATTTGACCAAGTTTGGCTGTATTCTTGATCTTCTTCTGAACCCTAGTATTTTGAGATAACAGGTAGGGGAAGGGAAGTCATTTGTTGTTTTTGATGAGTCCATCCGGTTTATGAAGATAGAGGGAAAGCCCTTTCCAAGGCCTGTTGGTCCCTTTAATTCAGAATACTCTTTGTACCAAAGAGTCATATTTTGGGGTGAAGTTTTCTAAGCTTCAGCATGCAGTGACCGTAGCCTCTAAGTCTCATCTCATACCTGTCAAATTACTGTGATGACAGAGGTCACTGACATGAGGATGGAAAATTTTTGAAAGAATGGGGTGGGGGAAGATCCCATTTACCCTAAAAACAGTTAACAAAAACTGGTGAAGTTGGAGAAAGTAGAGAATGTGGTTATGCCAAGTAGAAAGAAGGAGAATGAATGAAGAAAAGAGTAGGTCAAAAAAGAAAAGAAAAGGAAAAAGTAGGTCAGGAATGATGTAATTGTTGGGTGAAAACAAGGGACCCAGAATTGAGCAGGCAGTGCCCACTTCTGGAAGGTTTTGTCTCCTGTCCAGGATGAGTTGGTTGGAGAAAGGCACATAGAAGCTGGTGCTAATGCCCTTCTGAGCACAGGGAGACTTGTTGTCTTCCTCTACCTCTGAGAATAAACATTAAGTCTCTACCCCAGGGAGGCGGGGTTAAACAATCATTAAGTAAAGAATAAAATAGGGCTTGGCGTCAGTAGTTCAGTGGTTAGGTTGCTGGCCACATATACCCGGCTGGAGGTTTGAACCTGGCCCGGCACTGCTCAGCAACAATGACAACTGCAACCAAAAAGTAGCTGGGTGGGGGAGGCACCTGTGGCTCAAAGGAGTAGGGTGCTGGCCCCATATGCCGGAGGTGGTGGGTTCAAACCCAACCCCGGCCAAAAAAAAAAAAGATACTTTAAAAAAAGTAGCTGGGTGTTGTAGCCGACGCCAGTAGTCCCAGCTACTTGGGAGGCTGAGGCAAGAGAATCACTTAAGCCCAAGAGTTTGAGGTTGCTGTGAGCTGTGATGCCATAGCACCCTACCAGGGACAACATAGTGAGACTCTGTCTCAAAAAAAAATAATAAAAAAAAAAATAGGACTTGCCAGTCTTCCTCTACCTTCAATGAGTCTAACTATTCTTAAGTAAATAGGACTTGCAAGTCTTCCTCCACCTCCCATGGTCTGGACATCCTTTAAGCACAGAATAAGACTGGTAGAGTTTCTTTTGATTCTGTGAAACAGTCCTTCCAGGGTATAGAAGGTTTACAGCAGGCAACCCTGCCACCTTCTACAAGCCCTCCTGCAGATGACCTTTGGTCTTTGACACATCTGAGTTACTGAGTTATGACAGTAGCACTTCCTGAGCTGCGTTTATGCCACACCCTGACTTGTTTTAAAAGAGGCCCTTCAAGGCCGGGCCCAGTGGCTCATGCCTCTGTAATACCAGCCCCCTGGGAGGCTGAGGCAGGTGGATTGCCTGAGCTCAGGAGTTTGAGACCAGCCTGAGCAAGAGTGAGACTGGGTCTCTAACAATAGACGGGCATTGTAGTCCCGGCTACTTGGGCGGCTGAGATAAGAGAATCACTGGAGCTTAGGAGTTAGAGGTTGCTGTGAGCTATGATGCCATGGTATTCTACCCAGGGTGACTGAGACTCTGTCTCAAAAAAATAAAAAATAAAAGGAAAGTATTTTATGAGATATTGTGGAGGTGTTGGGTTTCAAGGCAGCTGTCTGCATTCTTGGTTTTTGGGTGCTCATGGCCAAAGAATGATCAGATATTCCAAAGTAAGTCAAGCATGAAACAAAGTTTATTGAGAAAGAGAACAAAGGTTTACAGAATAAAAGTGAGATTTAGGTTTACAGAACAGGATATTTTCACCAGAGACAATGAACAGGTCTCTATTTTCATGACAAGAGAAAGCTTTGAATATGGCCAGGGGTTCTGTTTTATACTGCCTGGTTTGGGCCTACCTTGTGGTTCAGAGGTCACCTTGGAATCAGTGTCTTACTGCACATGTGGACCTCCCACCAGCCTTTTTGAAAGCGCATTGTGTAACTGGGTATGGTGGCTTATACCTGTAATCCTAGCATTTTGGGAGTCTGAGGCAGATGATTGCTTGAACTCAGGAGTTCAGGACCAGCATGAGCAAGAATAAGACCCTGCCTCTAAAAAAAATAAATAAATAAAAATAGATAAAAATAAAATGAAAGCCCATTGTGGGAATTGATCATAATGTAGATTTAAGCTAATGACCTGATAATTAGCCTTAAGGCTGTTCTAGGCCATCTTCAAGAGTCTATTGTACTTGTTGCTAGGCCTATGAGGTAGACAGTATCACATCCTTTTGTGGTTGGGAAGCTAAGTTCTGACTGGTAGGTTGGTTGGGTGTTCCCTTCTCCCCAGATGCGATCAATCACTCCAGACAGGATTAAGGCAAGATGGGTGTGTGGGGCCTCCCCCTTGTCCTTTTCCCTAGGAGAGCTAGATTTCTAGCTATCTGCCTAACAGAGGGAGCACTGACATGATCTCCTGACAGGGAATGAATATGGGGCATGTGAGAGGGAGGAGTCAGGGGTGGCACAAGGATTTTTGCCTTAGCAGCTGGAAGAAAAGAATTGCCATTTACTGTAATGAGGGAAAGACTGAGGAGTGGAACTGTCTGATGTAGTTTCAAGTCAGCATCAGTATCCTTTGCTGTATAACAGACCTTTTCCTTTTAAGAAAATGTGGATTAAGCACATGATTCTAGAATCTTCTAGGTAATACTGCAGCAATGAATTGTGCCAGAAACTCCATGTCCGTCACCACTTATTCCTGCAAGGTCCCTGTGACACTGGTGTTAGCATGCCAATTTTATATTTATTGCTGTATGCATTATGTAATACTTATCAAACACTTGGGTTTTAGACAGAGAAAGGTAAAGTTGTTTGCCCAAGCTTAATAACCAGTAGGGGGCAGAGCAGAGATTCCAGTTGGGTTGCTGGACCCTGGAGCACCTACCAGGCATCCTTAAACTATAGCCCACCGGCCACATGCAGCCCGCCTAGGACATTTATCTGGCCCGCCCGGTGTTTTTGCCACCGCTGCCTGTCCTGCTTAGCAGCCAACTCGTCCCGGGGCCCGCAGTCCAGCCCTCCAATGGTCTGAGGGACAGTGAACTGGCCCCCTGTTTAAAAAGTTTGAGGACCCCTGGACCCCTTCAAAACACTGTCTGATGCCTAACTGCAAAATTGAATGCTGTGCAGCTTCAGAAAGAAATGCTTGGCTCGGTGCCCATAGCTCAACCGGCTAAGGCGCCAGCCACGTACACCAAAGGTGGCGGGTTCGAATCCCCAGCCCGGACCCGCCAAACAACAATGACGGCTGCAACCAAAAAAATAGCCAGGCGTTGTGGCGGGCGCCGGTGGTCCCAGCTACTTGGCAGGCGGAGGCAGGAGACTTGCTTGAGCCCAGGAGTTGGAGGTTGCTGTGAGCTATAATGCCATGGCACTCTACCCAGGGGGACAGCTTGAGGCTCTGTCTCAAAAAAAAAAAAAAAAGAAAGAAATGCTTGATAATAATTCTAAATTATCCATTTCCACACTCTATGATAGTGAACTCAGTAATTCATATTTTTCTTATGGAAGTTGAATGTTTGCTTTTTAAGCTCCACAATGGAAAAAATAAGGCTTCTCCCATTAAAGAGGAAGTGTAACTAGACATTGAGCTTTGCTTAGTCAGGGGGAAAATTTCAAAATAAAGAACTTTATGCATTTGAGGAAGTAGGTCAATAAGCCAACAGAGAATCAGAGAAATGTATACTTCTTTATGATGGTTGTTTGAAATTGAAGGACCAACACAAAAGCAGTACTCATCTTAAATTTGCACTTTGTCCAAGTTGATGACCTTGAACATGGTATTGAAGAGGCAGGTGCAATGTGACATGTAGGATACACGCGTAGGGTTAGTAGGACTCGTGAATACATTTGGTCATCTTCTTTCTTCAACTTCCTTTCCCTGAAATGACAAACAGCCACACAGCTAGGAAGACTCAGG
Source organism: Otolemur garnettii (assembly GCF_000181295.1). Lineage (NCBI taxonomy): Eukaryota > Metazoa > Chordata > Mammalia > Primates > Galagidae > Otolemur > Otolemur garnettii. Next base: position 2,484,740 of record NW_003852506.1, read on the forward strand.
CTTTGGTTCATGTATTCATTCTTGATGATTATCATCATAAAGATGTGAGTTACAGGAAGGGGACACCAGCTACAGCTGGCACAGGGCCAGTTATAGGCGGAAGTGTGAGGGCACAACCGAAGTTTGATTTTATAGGAAAACAAACGTGCAAGAGAAAAACTTTATTTTACAAACTTCTCTCTTAAAAAAAACCAAAATCAAAACTCATATATTGTTTCCCTTATGGCTATGATATTAATGAAATAAAATGAACTCTTCTTGCTCAGGGCAAATATGTATTTGAACTTCATAATCATTTCTGATGAATTTTCCTAACTTCTGAGCAACTGGTCACCTGGCTACAGAGCCTGCCCTCTGCTCCCTGTCCCTGCATCGGGACTTCCTGTCCTTTGTGCTCCTGTTTGTGCCAGTTCAATTAAATGTGGACACAGAATCTACCTTCCTTTTCTAAAGAGCAGAAATAAGATTACAGCTTTAGTATGTCCTCGAAGTGTCGAGGGTAGAGGAAGGGAGTCATCGGTTAATGCTGCCCCTTGGGGCCACTCTTGGAACTCACAGAAATGAGTGCAGAGCCTTAAAGGGTTTCCTGTCTGCTTGCAGCCTCCAGCCACTGCATAATCTCTTCAGAATCTTGGGCAAATCTTCTTACCTGGGTGGCAGGTGCTCACACATCTGGCCTTAAAAAGGAGGGAAAAGAGTCCTCCTGAATCAGGTTTTATGGTTCACCCTCGAATCTTCATTTCATGTCCCAAGGTTCCTTCTTCCAAGACTGAGGTTCATTCTCATTTCTTTCAGAAGAAGTCTCATTACTCCACCCACAGGGCAAGGCCTGGCCTCAGGGTTTCCCCCAAATAATCCAACCACACCCACACACTTGGGTGGTATCCTCTGGAATGATTCTGGAGGAGCTAAGGAAATTTTGTCCCCAGAATATAACTCCTTGGTATAAAGAATATTTCTAATTAAAGACCATTCACTATCAGGAAGCAATGAAAGAGGCCTTACCTCTCTCTACATAAAACCTGAGTAACCTGATTGGAAATCAAAAGGGGTGCTGACTTAGTATCACACGCTAATAGACCTGGCCCCAGGGTCATCTGAAGCACGGATACCTGTCTCTCAGATTAATCTACAAATCCATCTGTTTCCACCCATCTATACACACACACCCCAGCAACCACTTGCTGCATCTATACTTCCCATATTCTCCCTGCCTCTTTTCCAAAAAGCATCATCACTGAGACTTTGGGTAATCATTCTTGTGGTTCCCTCCATGACCATGGAATTTGGAAATAAACCTTTCTCTTATTAATCTACCATACTTGTGAGTTGATCTTTCAGCAAACTAAACAAGGGAAAAAGGGCAGGTTTCCCTGTGATCCCTACAGTTCAATGTAGTTGGCAGGATCTCAAAGCCTGTCTGCTCTCCCAAAAGCTGCAGCGGGAAGATTGGAACTCCATCCAGGCTGCAAGTGGTGAGATGCTGTACTTGCCAGTCCTACTCCCAGTTTTCCTTTCTGTGGGCTCTGGTTGAGCAGATGGTAAAAGATCTTTGTCCTTTCCATATTTAAGATTAATGAGAAAAACATTTTTGTTGGCGACTAGTCTTGCAAGTGACTCTGGGATTGGTCTATTTTAGGTACTCTGTGGTGTGTGAATATTCTTTTTTTTT
>NW_003852506.1:2487180-2494382 GCF_000181295.1 Otolemur garnettii
GGATACTTTTTCTTCCATTCTTGAGATACTTTGCTAAGAAGAATATGTTCCAGCTCCACCCATGTAAACATGAAAGAGGTAAAGTCTCCATCTTTTTAAGGCTGCGTAATATTCAATGGTGTACATATACCACAATTTATTAATCCATTCATGGGTCGATGGGCACTTGGGCTTCTTCCATGACCTAGCAATTATGAATTGGGCTGCGATAAACATTCTGGTGCAAATATCTTTGTTATAAAGTGATTTTTGGTTCTCTGGATATATACCTAGTAGAGGAATTGAAGGATCAAATGGCAGCTCTATTTTTAGATCCCTAAGTGATCTCCAAACATCTTTCCAAAAGGAACGTATTAGTTTGCGTTCTCACCAGCAGTGCAGAAGTGTTCCCTTTTCTCCATATCCACGCCAACATCTATGGTTTTGGGACTTTGTGATGTGGGCTAATCTTACTGGAGTTAGATTATATCTTAAAGTGGTTTTGATTTGCATTTCTCTGATGATTAAGGATGATGAGCATGTTTTCATGTGTCTGTAGGCCATGTGACTGTCTTCTTCAGAGATTTTCTCTTTAAGTCCCTTGCCCACCCTGAGATGGGATCACTTGTTCTTTTCTTGCTAATATGTTTGAGTTCTCTGTGGATTTTGGTTACTAAACCTTTGTCGGAGACGTAACCTGCAAATATCTTCTCCTATTCTGAGGGCTGTCTGCTTGCTTTACTTACTGTGTTTTTGGCTGTGCAGAAGCTTTTTAGCATGATCAGATCCCAGTAATGTAATTTTGGTGTTGCTTCAATTACCTGGGGGAAAAATATGGAATGCTTCATGAATTTGCGTGTCATCCTTGCACAGGGATCATGCTAATCTTCTCCGTATTGTTCCAATTTGAGTGTATGTGCTGCTGAAGCGAGCACAATCCAGCTGTTTTTATACCTCATTTTCTCTTTTCTGTCCACGAATTTCTTAACGTTATAGTCTCTTTAAACCACTTCTACTTTAACCAGTTTGTGAAATATTCTTTGCTCAATTAAAGTCCTAATTAAATTTAATTTTTATCAAAAGTAGATTTTGAGATAGAACACCCGAAGACTCTCAGTCAAATCAGTGAACTCGTTTTTAAACCACTTGCTTACAAAGACTCTAGAATACTTATTTAAATTTCATACCCCATGTCATCCTCAGTCTTCTGGGCAAGTAAAATGTAAAAATCTAAAATAAAAATGATTTTGAAAAAGTCTGTCAAAATATTGGATTTAAATAGCCAGAAGCATCACCTTTGGCCCTTGCAAAATCTGGAATACTCCAATTAGAAGACAAGGTTTAACTCCTTTTTAAACAGTGTTCTGTCATCTCATGCCCATCTGGCACATATAAACCTATTTTTGTACTGACTGAACACCATGGGGATTTATTTACTTATTTATTTTTGCAGTTTTGGGCCAAGGCTGGTTTTGAACCTGCCACCTCTGGCATATGGGGCTGGCGCCCTACTCCTTTGGCCACAGTGCCGTCCCCCACCATGGGGATTTAGACAGACAATTCTATATGGTGACTAGCTACATAGAGATGCAAACTAATATGCTTGAAGCATATTATCAACAGGTGAACAGAACACAGCCTCCACCAACTGACAGGCCTTGTCATCCTGTTTGGCCGAGAGATCACAGGTACATCAAAGTTCTTAAAAGAAGACATGTGCTGTCCCCTTGCTGGGAACGCCTTTATAAAATACCATTAACCAACCACTTATACTGTCATGAAAATAAAAAGACAACCTCCTGGATTCCTATGAAGCAGGCCACACTACACTGACAATTAGAGAATGACCCTACAGGTGGCCTGAAAGTAAGGCTTTCCAGGGCCAGTTCTCACGCCCCTGAAGCAAAGGACTTCATGAAGTAGACAGCTTTTCCCAAGATCACAGATCAAGAGACCTCATTTAAATCTATATTCCTTGCCTTTAAAAGCCCCCACTAGTCACTTTTTTTTTTGAGACAGAGCCTCAAGCTATCCCCATGGGTAGAGTGCGGTGGCTTCACAGCTCACAGCAACCTCCAACTCCTGGGCTCAAGCGAGTCTCTTGCCCCAGCCTCCCAAGTAGCTGGGACCACAGGTGCCCACCACAACACCCAGCTATTTTTTGGTTGCAGCTGTCATTGTTGTTTGGCGGGTCCGGGCTGGATTTGAAGCTGCCACCTTAGGTGTTTGTGGCTGGCGCCTTAGCCACTTGAGCCACAGGTGCTGAGCCATCACTTTTAAACACTCTTCCTTTAAACACTCCCCCTCCCTTTCAGAAATAACACTTTAGAAGCTGAATGAAGATTGCCTCGATCTATCCCGTTCTCCCTTTTATCTTCCACTATAGCTCTTCATTCAAACTGTGCGTTGCTCTCACTAACTCTTACTGTTTTTCCAGCAGGTCAAGCACAGACCTGGCACCCCTTTGTACCAGTCTTTCAAGCCCTGGCCACAGTAACTAATGGGTCTGATTGCTGGTTATTCCAGCATCGAGATCATTCCAAGGAAACTGAATTCATTTTTATCTCTGCTGATGTGAGTGCCTAGTGGAACCAGTCCAGAAAATGGATGAATGATAAGATATGACATCCACAGCCAGAGAAGGTGAGACAACCGAACACAGAAAAACTGTGGAAACTCAAGAACTATCTTTTACTCAGGTAAAGTCGCTAGAGAAGAATTTTCCCCTCTGCACTGAAAATCAGAATAATGCTGGGTCTTTTCTAGGTGATATCCTGGAACAATACTGTGATCAAACCTTAAGGCTTGATTCCACAAATGACATTCTTGCGTCTCTCACAAAGATCATAAATGGTGCTGACACTAGTGTTCATACTGACAATACGTGTCAAATCACCATGTTATGAACAGCCCACAGGCTGGGCCTGTGCAACTTGGGATAGTTCACTCTCTCTCTCCTTGAACTGCCAGGCACTAATGGTTACATTTGGATAGACCAAAAATCTGGACTCACTTGGTTAGGCGACAGCATTAAGCCATGTAACTGCCAATACCAGATGAAAGGCCTTTTATAGAAAACATCCCTCAACTTGTTCTGTTCTTACCAATTGACAGGGACACGTGACAACTGGATATGGGAACGTGCCAGTAAAGAGGAGGAGACACAGCAAACCCCAGGCTGGAAGGTCACAGGTTCTCACCTGACTCTGTCTGTAAATAACACTGGTTTTTTATCTTATCTGATAATAAGGTATACATATGTTCCCACCCACATGGTCAGAATGCTGTGGACTTTGTTATCTGACACCCTCTGTTACCAAGTACTGCACTTTAAATGCCAGTCAAATTACAAACTTGGCCTCTTTGGCTCACAAATTGGTACCTTATAAACTTATAAAATATACCATTAGAAGAAATGCCCTTGTATATCATAATTCAAAGTTCTCTTCAATGTTCAGGATCCTTTTCCCAACATTTGGAACTTACAAAATTAAAAGAGCAGTCTTGACTATCTCCAGGTTAGTAGAACAAGAGTTCAACGTCACCATATGGGCATTGGGAACCCTTTAAGCAGAGGTTAAAAGTCTAGCATCTGTTGTAATTCAAAATTGCTGCATCCTGGATGCTTCAACAGCTCAACAAAGTGGGGCTTGCGCTGTTATTGGGGAAAAATGTTTTTATGTAAATCAATTAGGGCAAGTAAAGACTGATCTATACCTCTTAAAGGACAAGATAAATATTCTTCATCAAATTAAGGAAGTGAAACCATTCTTTTTTTTTTTTTTTTTTGAGACACAGTCTCACTATGTTGCCCTTAGTAGAGTGCCTTGATGTCAAAGCTCACAGCAACCTTCAGCTCTTGGGCTTAAGTGATTCTCTTGCCTCAGCCTCTCAAGTAGCTGGGACTACAGGCACCTGCTACAACGCTTGACTATTTTTTTGTTGTAGTTGTCATTGTTGATTGGCATTCCTTTTGTATTCCTTTCTATCTAATAAATCCTATGTTATCACTGATATGTGTGGTCTGTGGGTTTATTCTTTAAATGTCTGAGACCAAGGACCTAGTACAGAAAGAAATTCTGTCAACAAACTTCTTCACCCTCTGAGGTTTGCTGAAAAATCAGCTGATGAAAGACTCACTAATAGGTGAGAAAGCTTATACATTTATTTATTTGTTTGTTTATTTAGACAGAGGCTCACTCTGTTGCCTTGGGTAGAGTGCTGTGGCATCACAGCTCACAGCAACCTCAAACTCTTGGGCTCAAGAGATTCTCTTGCTCAGCCTCCCAAGTATCTGGAACTACAGGTGTGTGCCATAACGCCTGGCTAGTTTTTCTATTTATAGTAGAGATGGGGGTCTCACTCTTGCTCAGGCTGGTCTTGAACTCCTGAACTCAAGCAATCCACTTCCTGCTGAAGATAGACAATGATGAAAGGGAGCAGTTAGAGATTCTTGGAGGAGGGCAATCTAAGAGTCCACAGTAAATGGAAATCTGGACTGACTGTGGTCTCAAGTAGTTAATCTTATGATATCTGGGAGAACAACAGATACAGCAGGGCGTAAAATGTGGAGTACATTTGATCTAACAATATACAAACTGTCCTACAGTAAGAATAGTTCCTACACCAATAACTAAGGCTCTTAGCCAACTTTGGTTAGGTAACCAAGAGAACAGTAAGAGAAAACAGGACAAAGGAGCAGAGGGGCAGTTGTAGCTCCTTTCTAAGGAGCTGGTATTGCTGAGATGGCCAAAATGTTTGGAGTTTTTAACTGAAACCACGAACAGTCCAAACTACATTGGAGACTGTAAAAACAGAAGCTGCGGCAAGGGTGCTTCAGTGCCAATGCATCAGACAACCAGAGTTAGTGGAAGGAAATCTTCCTGCCTCTGTGTTTCCCACGGAGCTAATAGTTTATGCAGACGATCAGACAACACATAAGCCAGTGTTGATTCTGTATAATCCCCATGAGTTTGCCTTAAAGTTCACAGTTGTGTGTACTACTCCAAATAAGTATGTTGTCATAGATGCTGCAGGGGCCGTAACGCCTCAGTGTTGTGTGGATATTGTGATTGGTCATAGAGATGTTCGATCCTGTCACTGCGGTGTCGTAGACAAATTCTGTCTCCACGTTTCTGAGCAAAGCCAGAGGAAAGCTTCGGGAAGGAAAGAGGTGGTTGCTACTCTCCTCCCATCTGCAAAAGAACAACAAAAGGAAGAAGAGGAAAAAAGAATAAAGGAACATTTAAGTGAAAGTTCATTTTTTGAGCAGTCGTTTCAACCAGAAAACAGAGCTGTCTCCTTAGGACCTAGTTTACTAACTGTTTTCCTGTGAGCAGTGTGCATTGCAGCCTTGATGCTGCCTACGCTGGGGGATGTGGAATCACTGGTGCCTCCTGTCGGTGCCACTGTGGTCTTGCCGGCACCGCCCGAATGAAACAGCCAGTACACAGATTGAAAGTACAAGCTTGCTGGCTCGGTGCCTGTAGCTCAAGCGGCTAAAGCGCCAGCCACATACATCAGAGCTGGCAGGTTCGAATCCAGCCCGAGCTTGCCAAACAACAGTGCTGCCTGCAACCAAAAAAGAGAGAGAGAGAGACAGAGAGAGAAATAGCCGGGTGTTGTGGTGGGCACCTGTAGTCACAGGTCCTTGGGAGGCTGAGGCAAGAGAATCACTTAAACCCAGAGGTTGGAAGTTGCTGTGAGCTGTGATGTCACAGCACTCTATCCAGGGCGACTGCTTGAGGCTCTATCTCAAAAAAAAAGAAAAGAAAGCACAAGCTTGCCAGAGGTGCAGGAAAGCTCCAAGTAACCGCCACCATAGCCTTTTATTGAGACGATATACAGCAGGTGTGGGCTGCCCATGTTCAAGGACTACGTGCTTAATGATCGCCTTGTGCTCTTTCCCCACAGCTCCACTCCCACCCTCAGGCACCATGAATGTTCAAAGTATAACACCTGCTGGCTAACAGCCATCAGTCTTATCTCGTTGGAGCACTTAGTTGCTTGAGGGCTTGTCTCCAGGCTGCAAAATATCTCCAAGCCTGGCAGGAGACTGTCCTGCTCCCAGTGCCTCCCTTAAGAACCGTGACCGCCATGGAATATTATGCAGCCTTAAAGAAAGATGGAGACTTTACCTCTTACATGTTTACATGGATGGAGCTGGAACATATTCTTCTTAGTAAAGTATCTCAAGAATGGAAGAAAAAGTATCCAATGTACTCAGCCTTACTATAAAACCGATTTATAGCATTCTTATGAAAGCTATAACCCGATTGTTTCTCTATCCATCTCAAGTCCTCTGTGTGAGTGCACAAGTGTGTAAGTGCACACACATGGGTGTATGTGTGTGATAACACATTGCAAAGAACAGAAATTACTTTAAAGAATAACAGAAAATGGAGACCTGGGTTAAAAAAAAATAAGTTAAAACAGTGCATTCCTTTAAATTCTGCATATCTGTGATTATGTCTAAAAAGTAAATAATTAATAACTGCTTGATTTTCTAAGACAGTTTCCTGGACTTGTTCAAGTGCTATGCTTAGGGTGGCAATAGCTTGGGAGGTGTTGTTCAAGGCTTTTACAATGGCAGAAGCTGGTTGATCCATCTCATTTAATCCAATTACCATAGCTGGCATTATAAATAAAGACAAGACAATATACTCAGCCAGGTTCAGTCTTCTGGGGCGTTAAAATCTCAGGCCTGCTAGGTCCTTTAGTTTCAGTATTATCTAAGTCCTGTGCCCTGGCAAGAAAGCTACTAATCTCCCTAGAGAACAGGGTCCTTCACTGCCATTAGCTAGAGCATAAGGAAAAACCTGTTGCCCGCATAGCACAAGCTATCCCTTAGGAATTCTGGTATGCTCATGGGCATAAGATATGGTAGCTGTCTTATGACTGGGGCAAGCTATTAAACTGACACAGGAGGCAGAGCGCCCTGAGAACTTTACACAATCTTTTCTAGGTGGTCCTGTTTTAAGGAAGGTAGGAAACCCACTCTTTTCTTTGGTCTCTCTTGCTCCCACCCATACAAATCCTGGTAGGTGAAATTCTTTTGGTTGTCATGGAACACAGTGAAGTTTCTGAGGGCTTCTAATGGAGTACAAATTCCTATTAAACAAGATGTAAAGACCTGATCTACAGGAGTTTCTGCTGCAAGACAAAAATCAGATGCATTCGTAACATTTTTAGCCAAGTAAGCCCAAGCAATCTTGTCTCATTAA
>NW_003852506.1:2494723-2500219 GCF_000181295.1 Otolemur garnettii
GGCGCCGAGCCGGAAGTGTGAATCTTGACGCCATTTCTTTGTCCCTAAACAGTTTTCAACATTCAGATGAGAAGTAGGGCGTGTCAGGTTCTGGGAGGGTGTGACTCAGTGTCCTGAGTCTGGGTCTGAGGTTCTTTAGTTTCAACTGTGGCCAGAGGTAAAAAGCAAGATTTTTAAATTTGATACAAACAGGATGAGCGTCTGCTGGTACCTTTCAACGGTTCTTCAATAGACTGTAGTGTTAACGTCTGTCCTTAATCTTAAGAGTGGAATTAAGACTTTTAGCCATAACTAGAAAAACATGTGAGAATAGCTAACTTCCCCAACTGTAAGAGTTGAGAGAAAATTTGGTAATTGGCCTTCCAGACACCCCCTGTATAGTTACAGACTTGGGGTTCAAGAATCCAGGACTTGAGGGAAGTGCAGGTAGGAGAAAGCATCTCTGCCGGCCTTCCACACTCAGGTGCTCCTGCGGCTCAAAGGCAGTCCTAAGATGCCAGAGCCAGGAGACACTGTCCTGGACATTTTTTTTTTTTTTGAGACAGTCTCAGTCACCATGGAGCTGAGTACTGTGGTGTCATATTTCACAGCAACCTCAAACTCTTGGGCTCAAGCCATTCTCTTGCCTCAGCCTCCTGAGTAGCTGGGACCACAGGCACCTGCCACAATGCCTGGATATATATATATGAGATGGGGGAGGGTCTCACTTTTGCTCAGGCTGGTCTCAAACTCCAGAGCACACACAGTCCACCCACCTCAGCCTCCCAGAGTGCTAGGATTACGGCATGAGCCACTACGTGCAGGCCTTCACTTCTGGGGACAGGCTGGTCTCCATTAGTTACCCCGACGCAGCAGACGAGGCTTGCCTGCCAGGCTGAACGATCCTGCCAGGCTGAACTGCTTGAGCCACAGGCGCCGAGCCCCAAACCCTTTTAATTTGTTTCACTTTAGCTAAAGAGAATAGGGTATATGGAAGCAGTTTTTATATAAACATATTATTAAGATATGTTCCAGGGTGGTGCCTGTGGCTCAAAGGAGTAGGGCGCTGGCCCCATATGCCAGAGGTGGTGGGTTCAAACCCAGCCCTGGCCAAAAACTGCAAAAGAAAAAAAAAAGATATGTTCCAAAATTACACGAGATTCTCCAACTTCTGATATGTCTTAGTGTATATTATCAGTAATAATTACGGTTATGTTAAATTGTACTCCAAAGAAATAACCAAGTTTCTTTCTTTGTTTTTTTTGGAGATCATACCATTTGGAGTAGGAAAAAATTCCAGGGTGGCGCCTGTGGCTCAAGGAGTAGGGCTCCAGCCCAGCCCCAGACAAAAACTGCAAAAGAAAAAAAAAATTCCAAGACTCTAATTATAAAGCTGATGTATTCATGCAGATTGCTAACCCAACTTCAAAAATAAACAAACAAAAAACCAACCAAACAAACAAAAAGATTAATTACATGGGACTGAACTAATTGTTTTTAATGACTTTTTATTTGAAACATTGTTGATTCTTTTTGTGTTTTGTTTTTCAGAAGTCAAGAAAAATTGTTTTCTTCATCTGAGATATGTACAGCTTATAACAAACTGGAAAAGTATATATATATATATTTTGGTTTTTTGTTATATATATAACAAACTGGAAAAGTATATATATATTTTGGTTTTTTGGAGACAGAATGTTACTTTATTGCCCTCAGTAGAATGCCATGGTGTCATAGCTCACAGCAACCTCAAACTCTTGGGCTCAAGTGATGCTCTTGTCTCAGCCTCCCAAGGAGCTGGGACTACAGGTGCCTGCCACAACACCTAGCTATTTTTAGAGATGGGGTCTCGGTGGGGTCTCGGTCTGGCTCAGGCTAGTCTTGAATCTGTGAGCTCAGACAATCCACCCGCCTGAGCCTCCTAGCTTGCTAGGACTACAGACATGAGCCACTGTGCCTGGCCTGGAAAAGTATATTTTTGTGAGCAAAGTTGAAAGTATTTTCTCTTCTCTTTACTTGATTTCTCTAGAATTTAGAAACTATTTGTAAGTATTTTTAATGTAAGACAATATAGTATTTTCATAAGTTCAGTAAGAATCTGCTTTCTTTGTAACAGGACAGAACTGGAGACATTGGTTATTTTACCAACAGTTGACGGAAATAGCATATTTCAGATATGCCCAGAATACTTTGAAGAATTGAGGTTGACTTTAAAAGGCCCTCTAACAAACTAGCCTGGTACCTCATCTATAATGTTTCCAGACCTGTGGTAATTAATGTCACTTTCAGATAGGTTCAGGAACCCCAAGTTACTTGGGGACTTTGAGAATTAGAGGAATTCACCCAGTCCATACAGGTATCTACAGGCACAGTTAAATCTTTGGCTTGGCTTGAGAGGCTTCTAAGTCTAACCTAAAATATCTTATGAAAAAGTTCCATCAAAGCCAATTAAAAAGAAAAACAAAAAGGAAAGCCCATATGGCCAACAGTTATTCTTGTTGCAGTTCATGCATATAATCTAGTCAAGTATAATAAGACTAAAATTTATGTTTCTAATAAATTGGTCCCGCTATTATCTGTCTTTGGTCAACATGGGGAACTGGAGAGAAATATTTATGTTTCAAAAAAGCCATAGTAAATTCATCATTAGATTCTAGCCTTGTTTATTGTTTTTGAGGGGTTTTGTTTGTTTGTTTCAGATTAATATCAGGATACAAACAATTAGGTTACAATGTTTATACTTGTTAGGTAAAGTCCCTTTTGTAGTTGTGTCCTGCACCCAGGAGGTGTGTCATATACCCTACGTTGTGCCCATTCGGTGGGAGCACACCAATCTCCCCTCCCCAGCTCTTCTCCCCCTGCTCCCCAACTTGAATTGAATTGAGTTTTTTCCTTATGTGGGTATGTATTTGATTGTCCGCTGGCTTCATATTAGTCTTGAGTACGCTGAATGCCTGCTTTCCCATTCTTGTGATATTTTACTAAGGAGAATGTGTTTCAACTCCATCCAGGTCAACACAAAAGATGTAAAGTCCTATTTTTGAGTTTTTATTATTATTTGCCTAGAGTTTTGACATTGGTCCTTCTTGATTTAATTTTTCTCCTTTCTGAGGGACATGACTCCCCAGGCTTCCTAGTGACATAGGATTAGATAAAACATACAACTGTGAACACAGGTCTTCTATGATACAATGCCTTCTCCAAAAGATTTTGAAAAACAGGGAAGAATGGGGCAGTGCCTGTGGCTCAAAGGAGTAGGGCACCAACCCCATAAACCAGAGGTGGTGGGTTCAAACCCGGCCCTGGCGAAAAAGAAAAAAACAACTGCAAAGAAACAGGGAAGAATGTAAAATAATAAAAATAGAAATCTCAGGAACCTTCCCTCCAACTTATGCAAAAGAGAAGGTAAAGGCCTCAGACACCTGTGAAGAACTGGCCCCATAGATCATTCAGGAAAGGCTTTGCTAACTGCCCATAAGCAGTGACATGCAAATAGTCAATTTCAGTCTACAGGCTAGACTGAATTTTAGTCTAGCTTCTAAAACTGAGGTCTGCTCAAGTCTACACTAATACTACATTAGTATTAGAACAGGTGCAGAACAGAAATAAGATAGGATCAGACCTTCTTCCACCTACCCGTGTGCATCTGTATAACTGATGCTTCCCTCACTCCCCTTTTCTCTTCTAACATTTTCCTTATTGTATATAAAATATAGATTTTTATGGATCACACAGAATATAATCATTTTGTCTCATTAGCTGCCCTGCCTTTTTTTCTTCCTGTATGCCTTTAAACATGACAACTTCCAAATTCCCCTCCAGAAAAACAGCCAGAGCTTTGTCTATGGTTTGCATTTTTCCCACACACGTCCTCAACTTTGGCTTAATAAACTTGCATTGACTGAGATTTTTGCCTCAGTGATTTATTTTGGGTCAACATGACTGATTTGTTAGTGAGACCAGATTTGTTCTCAGTCTGGAGTTTGCTAATTGCATCTGTGTGGTGTCATGTAGCCTGTTTCTTTGTCTTCTGTATTTTCTGTAAGTCAGTACTTGGTTTAGGCTCAGGTCAGGACAGATTTCTTGGCAAGACTACTCCTGATACGCTGATGTGTTCCTCCATTAGAGATGTATAACGTTAGATAGTTTCTGTTTTTGTGATGTTAGCAGCTGTTGATACTCAACACCTAGATGGAACTAATTGTTGATGCAAGTTCATTAAGCAGCTTTTGACCTATAAGTCAGAAAAAATTCAAAGACACAAGCGGAAGTGATACATCAAAACTTCTTTTGTTTTTTTTTTTTGAGACAGAGTCTCAAGTTGTCACCCTGGGTAGAGTGCCATGGCATCACAGCTCACAGCAACCTCCAACTCCTGGGCTCAAGCGAGTCTCCTGCCTCCACCTCCCAAGTAGCTGGGACTACAGGCGCCCGCCACAATGCCCAGCTATTTTTGGTTGCAGCTGTCATTGTTTGGCCGGCCCGGGCTGGATTTGAACCAGCCAGCTCAGGTGTATGTGGGTGGCGCCTTAGCCAGTTGAGCCACAGGCGCTGAGCCTACATCAAAACTTCTTCCAGGCCCCTTGAATAGCCTCAACTCAAAATATGAAAAACAGGACCAGTGGAGGTGTTAGATCCTGTCTCCATCTGCCAGGAAGAAACATTTCATCTGTAGAAACATGCACTAGTTGAATGAAGAAAGAAGCTCTATTCAATTCATTAGGAGCTATATTTCTAACAGAATTTTACTTTTCATGCTTAAAAATTATTTATTAAAAGTTATAAAACAGTTGTTTTGGCCAGTTGTATATTACTGATAATTGTAATGATAATTTAATCCAGAAGAAATTTTTTTAAACGTTTAGAGTCTGTAGTCATAGAAGAAAAAGAAATTTCATATCAATTTATGTACTTTTTTGTTGCAAAGTTATTAATGGATAAATAAATCCATTGCCTGAACATTAACTTCTGTGGGAAGAACAACATGAATTCAAGGAGAAAAAGGAAGGGTGTACAGTTGTTTTCTTTTCTTAGAGACAGAGTCTTACTTTGTCGCCCTTGGTAGAGTGCCATGGCGTCACAGCAGTTTTGTTTTTTTCTTATTTTGTCACCCTCAGTAGAGTGCTGTGGTGTCAAAGCTCACAGCAACCTCAAATTCTTGGGCTCAAAAGATCCTCTTGCCTCAGCCTCCCAAATCTCCAGGTTACAGGTGCACCATAATGCCCACCTATTTTTAGGGAGACGGGGTCTCATTTTTGCTCAGGCTGCTCTCCAATTCCTGAGCTTATGTGATCTACCCTCCTTGGCCTCCTAGGGAATGATGTAAAGTTTCAGAACAAATAAAGAAGAGTTTTTGTAATTTCAAAGTAGATAACAGTAAATATTACACTGCTTTGGCATAAGATTCCATTGGGTGCATGTATAAGTGATAAACCAAGTTCATTTTAAAATGTTAATATTGGCTCGGCACCTATAGCTCAACCGGCTAAGGCGCCAGCCACGTACACCTAAGGTGGC
>NW_003852506.1:2500374-2510675 GCF_000181295.1 Otolemur garnettii
AAAAAAAAAAAAAAAAAAAAAAAAAGTTAATATTTACAACTTACTGAAAACTACATCCTTGTAACTATTTGACCTTATTGGGGAATATTTTATTTATTTATGACAGACTCACTCTGTCATCCTCAGTAGAGTGCTGTGGAATCATAGCTCACAGCAACTTCAAACTCCTGGGCTCAAGTGATTCTCTTGCCTCAGCCTCTTCAGTAGTTGAGAATACAGGTGCCAGCCATGTAGCCTGACTAGTTTTTCTAGAATGTCTAGGTTTGCTCCCCTGTCAATCTATTTCTACTCACTTTGGTGTATGACTCAGGTGAGTTGTCCAGTATTGAAAAGACACACACCTGCCTCTTCAATTACACTGTCCACAAAAAATAAAATACAAAGAATCTTCTGTGAAAAATGTGTAATAATGTGAAGGTTTGGTCTTCATCAGAAAAAGCCTTATTTATGTATTTATTTTTATATTTATTGATTGATTGAGACAGAATCTTGCTCTGTCACCCAGGCTAGAGTGCCATGGCCTCAATCTAGCTCACAGGAAACTCAAATTACTGGGCTCAAGTGATCCTCCTTTCTCAGCCTCCTGAGTAGCTGGGTCAACTCAGGCATCCACCGCCAGACTCAGCTAATGTTTCTATTTTTAGTAATGACTGCGTCTGGCTCTTGTTCAGTCTGGTCTCAAACTCCCAAGCTCAAGCAAATTTTTGGATTTCCATCTTAATGTCACTCTTGACCCAGTGATCATTCAGCAGTAGGTTGTTTAATTTCCATTAGTTTTGTAGGTCTGGAACCCTGAAGCTCAGGTGATCCACCTGCCTCGGCCTCCCAGAGTGCTAGGATTACAGGTAGGAGCCACCCTGGCCAGCTAGCAAAAGCCATATTTAAATGTGGAAATCTATATTTATAAAACTGCTAAACTGAGATCGAAATCTTTTAAAGAAAAACCACGCAAACAAGTCCCCCTAAATTCTTATTTTCTCTTTAAAAACAAATAAAAACATCCAGAGCTAATTCCTTTTCTAGAAAATGTGGTAGGAAACACCCAGGATGGCTGACTGGAGACATCACTTGTGGGACCATCCTGGAGAGGAGGAAAGGTTTTGAATGGGGGGGATGGGAGAGGGGATACAACACAGGTGAATTTCAGTGAGGAAAGTGCCAGAGCCCACTAGGGACCTCACTGAGGAAAGTTGTGAAGGATAAAGGAGAAAATGATTATCAGCAAGGACCAGACCCAGGGAGGCATGGAGTCCAGCGAAGATGTTAGGGGAATCCCCTTCTCTGTCTCACAATCCTTCTGAGATTAGCAGGCTACCAAGTTACTGGGAAGCGTTTCCACCCCCACAACCCAAGCACTGCAGCGACCATGAAATTGTGGGGAGAACTTGCATGATCTCAGAGCTTAGACACTTCACGCGGGGTTCCCCTCCAAGGAGAGTGACCTGAGAAGCTGGAGTGTTGGCTTTCTCCCATTTAGACTCTTATCTTCCCCTCCTTTCCCCCACCCACGGTCACTGGGTGAGTAATTTGAGCAGAAAATTTGATAAGCAAATTTAAGCCGTGTCTCTCCCCACAGCTGGCACAGAGACTAGGGCCTATGCCTTTCCCCTTGAGGTCCTGCAAGGACCCGATGTGCCCCATCTAGGAACTCCCTGCCCACCAGCATTTAGCAGAGATCTGTGCCAGTGGGTGATAGATCCTGCGCCCCTAGGACTTGAGCAGGTTTCTGGGAGACATAGGGAGGGGGGGATTAGGAGCTGGACTTGGAGGGTGAGGAGGCCCACGTGGGTGGAATTAATGTGAGAAAACTGTCATGGTGTATGGCAGCCTCTTGGGGGCGGGACACACATGTAAGAGGGACTTCATCTAACAAATGCAATCAGTGCAACCTAATTCTTTGTGCCTTCAATGAATCCCAAACAATTAAAAAAAAAAAAAAAGAAGTTACAGAGCGGAGAGAGTGAGGAGGCTGCGTCTGGCTCCCGCTCTTACAGCCATTGCAGTACGTTGAGCTCCATAGAGACAGCGCCGGGGCAAGTGAGAGCCGGACGGG
Organism: Otolemur garnettii; assembly: GCF_000181295.1. Taxonomy (NCBI): domain Eukaryota; kingdom Metazoa; phylum Chordata; class Mammalia; order Primates; family Galagidae; genus Otolemur; species Otolemur garnettii. The sequence continues at coordinate 2,502,428 of NW_003852506.1, forward strand.
CACTGGGCGACTCTGTGCCTCGCTGAGGAAAAATAACTACAATGGACAAAGGAGATCCTAAGAAGCCGAGAGGCAAAATGTCATCATGTGCATTCTTTGTGCAAACTTGTCGGGGGGAGGAGCGCGAGAAGAAGCACCCAGATGCTTCAGTCAACTTCTCAGAGTTTTCTAAGAAGTGCTCCGAGAGGTGGAAGACCATGTCTGCTAAAGAGAAAGGAAAATTTGAAGATATGGCAAAGGCGGACAAGGCCCGTTATGAAAGAGAAATGAAAACCTATAACCCTCCTAAGGGGGAAACAAAAAAGAAGTTCAAGGATCCCAATGCACCCAAGAGGCCTCCTTCGGCCTTTTTCTTGTTCTGTTCTGAGTATCGCCCAAAAATCAAAGGTGAACATCACCTATCCACTGGTGATGTTGCAAAGAAGCTGGGAGAGATGTGGAATAACCCTGCTGCGGGTGACAAGCAGCCTGAGGAAAAGAAGGCTGCAAAGCTGGAGGAAAAAGACAAAAAGGATATTGCTGCAGACCGAGCTAAAGGGAAGCCTGTGGGGTCGTCAAGGCTGAAAAAAGCAAGAAAAAGAAGGAAGAGGAGGAAGATGAGGAAGATGAAGAGGAAGAAGATGATGAATAAGTTGGTTCTAGCGCAGTTTTTATTCCTCGTCTATAAAGCATTTAACCCCCCCGTATACAACTCACTCCTTTTAAAGAAAAAAATTGAAATGTAAGGTTGTGTAAGATTTGTTTTTAGACTGTACAGTGTCTTTTTTTGTGTAGTTAACACACTACTGAACGTGTCTTTAGATAGCCCTGTCCTGGTGGTATTTTCAGTAGCCACTAACCTTGCCTGGTACGGTATGGGGGTCGTAAATTGGCATGGAAATTTAAAGCAGGTTCTTGTCCGTGCACAGCACAAATTAATTATATATAGGGATGGTAGTTTTTTCATCTTCAGTTGTCTCTGATGCAGCTTATACAAAATAATTGTTGTTCTGTTAACTGAATACCACTCTGTAATTGCAAAAAAAAAAGTTGCAGCTGTTTTGTTGACATTCTGAACGCTCCAAAGTAAGTACAATTTTTTTTTTTATTAGTTCTGTTGTCCTTTTCATAGGTCTGAAATTTTTCTTCTTGAGGGGAAGCTAGTCTTTTGCTTTTTGCCCATTATGGATCACATGAATTATTACATTGTTTATCTTTTCATATAATGAGCTGATAAAAAGCTTTTTGTCTACGCACCCTGCATATCATGATGGGGGTAATAAAAGTTAAATTGAGATAGTTTTCATCTGTAACTGAAACTCCAAAGTGGATGACAAATTTACAAAGTGAAGAGTAAGCAATCTACTCACAGCATGGGATTATTAGAATCAAACATTTTGAAAGTCTTTCCTTGAAGGACTAATAAAAGCATGTTCTAATCTTTACATGAGGACTCTATTCTTTAACTCCCATTACCATGTAATGGCAGTTATATTTTGCAGTTCTCATATTAAAGAAGACCTGAGAATGTATCCCCAGAAGCGTGAGCTTAAAATACAAGACTGCCATGTTGCATTTTTTGTTGATATTAGTCCCAGCAAAGACTAAGAAAGTGCTGGCTGTAAATGTCTTTTCCCATTTACTTAAATATGAACTGCTCAGGAAACTTCAGATTCTCCATTGAGAGTATCTTTAATTAATTGGGCCACTCTTTAAAATAATGCCACATTTAAAATCGGTTATATTTTTATGTATTGGGGTTTGCCCCTTTTTAAATCAAATTGATAGGAAAGAAGACGCTTAAACTTCGCATCTTAATACAAGTTACTCAATTCATTTGAATTTAATATCTCCTTACAAAAACCCACACTCATTCACTAGAGTCATGTTTATCTGCTTGGCAGTTTAGGCAACAGTTGGCAATTTTGTGTTCTTTGAGATTATCGTTCTCTTAAAGTGCCAGTATTTTAAAATAGCGTTCTTGTAATTTTATAAGCTTTTGTGATGGAGTGCTGTTTTGTTATATAATTTTGACTTGGATTCTTTCCATTTGCATTTGTTTATGTAATTTCAGGAGGAATACTGAACATCTGAGTCCTGGATTATACTAATAAACTAATAATTGCAGAGGTTAAAAGAAAAGGAAAGTGTGGGGTCCAAGATGTGGTGAACTGGGAAGCGCTCCTCCTTCCCTCCTGTAGGAAAGCCACACCGTTGGCTAGGGGAGGTCCTCCAGCAGGGAAGAGCTCAGCCCCTGGTGCCACAGCAGCAGCCGAGTACAGCAAGTACAGAGTGTTCTGGGCCCAAAGGCAGGGGAAGCCCGAGAGGATGGTGGTCTCTCCCCATAGCCACACAGTCAGTCTGGGACGTGCAGCGCCCCTCATAAGCAGCCTCTCTGGCTTTGAGAGCCAGCTCCATCTTCCTCCCAGCGGCTCCTCTTAGTGGCCAGGAAGATGACCTCTGAGCCTGGCCAAGGCTTAGCAAAGCCTTCCAGACTCACTCACTCTAACCCCACCTTACCCCTCCACACACCTCTGCTGTGGGGGAGATCACACAAACTCTCAGGAGCTACAAGGCCCCTCCAAAGACAGGGCCATTCAAGGGCTCCACCTGGGGTACTAGGGATTATTATAGGCACAAAAGAACATCTCTGCAGTTGGTTCTTTTTTGCAAACATCAATTGAGAGAACATCTACTGACAAGGAGAACAACTTTATAGCTCATTACAGCAACTACCAACTCAATCAAACAGGGGGCGGCTGATTCTTACAAACATCACCATCTCTGAGATTAAGCTGGGAATTCCCATACAATTCACATTGCTTTGAAGAGGGGAAGACAGCAGGACAGAAGCAACCTGAGGTGACATTGCTTTTTAGGAGATAAACAAAAATTATAGGCAGCTTGATCTGTGAGGGTCTCTCTACTCGACTGCAGACCTCTGGGCTGAAGAAAGAGCTGCTCAGAGTCTGTGCTGAGACAGTCCACCAGAGAGCAGGTGCAGCAGAGAGCTGGTATCTGCCAATGACAGGTTTCCGCAACTGACACCTGATCGTTCTGGTGTATAGAGTTAGATCTGCATGGGACCCAGCCTCCCAGCAATAATCTTTACATTGTTTCCACGGAGCCAGAGGGAACAGATGTTCCCCTGTTTAGTGCCCTAGGACTGGGGGCTAGAATGATTGGGGGCTAGAATGTCTCCTTCCTGGCTTGGGAACTGAGCACAGCAGGAGCCCCAGGTACCACAGGAATCACTTGGGAAGCTGGGGGGTGACTGTATCAGTGAATTTTAGATATAGGGGGAGAACCTGGCCTAAACAGATCCTAGGCTGTTGAGATTGTATGACTGGGCATCAGTAGTCCCCCCCACCCCACATGCTAGTGAAACAGTCCTCCATAAGGGTAGCTATGCCCTCCAAGTTCCCAGAGCCACCTCTGATGTTCTCACTGTGCCCAAGTTCAAGACACTGCCCCTGGCTGGGCGTGGTGGCTCATGCCTATAATCCTAGCACTCTGGGAGGCGGAGGTGGGTGAACTGCTTGATCCCATAAGTTCGAGACCAGCCTGAGCAAAAGCAAGCCTCCATCTCTACTAAAAAAATAGAATAATTGAGGCAAGTAGATTGTTTGAGCCCAAGAGTTGGGGGTTGTTGTGAGCTATGATGCCACGGCACTGTACCCAGGATGACAGCTTGAGACTCTGTCTCAAAAAAACAAAAACAAACAAACAAGAAAACCAAAACTCTGCCCCTGTAGCTCTAGGGCCCCAGTAGGCCTGCAACTCCACCCGAGATTCCAGAATTGTGTCTTGACCCCAAGACCCCACTACCAAGTCCTCACCACTGAGCAGCAGAACCTCTGCAAGGTCCAACATTTTACTCTAAAACCCCAGGCTTGAGAAAGCCATCTCTCCTGGATGTGGTTTGAAGGAGTTCCCAGAAAAGGAGAACAGGTGTCCTGAAAGACTATTAACTGAGAGCTAAGAGAAAGGGACAGATGAGAAGAAATCAGCAAAAGAATGTTGGCAACATGAAAAAAACAAAATTGTCTGACACCACCAAGAGAACACAACGGAGCTGCAGTAGTGGACCCTATTCACAAGGAAGTTGCTAAAATGACAGAAATGAAATTCAGTATATGGTTGGCAAATGAGATGAATTAAATTGAAGCGACAAAGTTGAAAACAAACAAAAAGAAGCCCCCTCCATCTCAGGAAATCTCTTTAAAAAAATAAAAAAAGTCACGAGGGAGCTAGACAACTTAAGAAAGGATATAATCGAACTTAAAGAAATGAAAGAGGGCGGTGCCTGTGGCTCAGTGAGTAGGGCGCCTGCCCTATATACCAAGGGTGGCAGGTTTGAACCTAGCCCCAGCCAAACTGTAACAAAAAATAGCTGGGCATTGTGGCGGGCACCTGTGGTCCCAGCTACCTGGGAGGCTGAGGCAGGAGACTCGCTTGAGCCCAGGAGGTTGTTGTGAGCTGTGATGCCACAGCACTCTACCCAGAGGGGATAGCTTGAGGCTCTGTCTCAAAAAAAAAAAAAAAAAGAAAGAAAGAAAGAAAGAAAGAAATGAAAGAGTCATTTACAGAATTTGAAAATTCAGCAGTGAGCTTTAACAGGCTAAACCAAGGAGAAGAAAGAATCTCAGAGCTTGAAGACAAGTCACTCCAGATAACCTAATTACACCAAGAGGCAGAGGAGAGTATAAAAATTCCGACCAATCCCTGAGAGAGATAAGGGACTACGTGAAGCAAACTGACATTTGAATTATAGGTATTTTTAAGGGAGAAGAAGGAAGAACTAAGAGCCCTGAAAACCTATTTAAGGAAATTGTTGAGGAAAATTTTTCTGGTATCATTAGAAATTCAGACACAAATATAATATAGACATTGAACACTGAAAAGACTCAGCAAATAGGTCATCTCCAAGAAATATAGCCAATTTTGACTTGGCTATAGTCAAAATGAAGGAGGAAATTCTGCAAGCAGCAAGACAAAATCATCAAATAACAAAAGGAAAATCCATTAGACTAACTGCAGACTTCTCAGTGGAAACCTTATAAACCAGAAGGGCTTAGGGTCCCATCTTCGACTGACTTAAATAGAACAACCGACAGCCTAGAATTTTGTATCCCATAAAACTAAGTTTCACAATTGATGGAGAAATTAAATCTTTCCCAGATAAGCAAACACTGCGAGAATTTGCCACGACCAGACCTGTCCTGCACAAAATATTCCGAATAGCACTATGCACAAATCAGCACAACAGATACCCACCAATGTAAATTCACATTAAAAGAACACCCAAACTCACAACCCCCGTAAAACAATAGAACAAAAGGCAAAATAAAGCCATAAGGGACCAACAAAATGGGCAGACTAACATCCCACGTGTCAATGCTATTGATCAGTGTTAATGGACTGAATGCACCTCTCAAAAGACACAGGCTGGCTGAATGGATGAAAAACTCATCAATTTTCTATTGTTTCCAGGAAACACGTCTAAATAACAAGGATGCGTACAGACTCAACATGAAAGGGTGGAAAAAAATATTCCACACAAATGGAAATGAAAAGAGGGCAGGAGTAGCCATTCTCATATCAGATAAAACTACTTTAAGCCAACAAATGAAAATAAAGACAAAGAAGGTCATTGTAGAATGGTAAGGGGAGTGATCCAACAATAAGATAAATCAGTCCTAAATATATATATGTGCCCAACACGGGAGCTCCCAGATACATAAAGCAAATTTTACTAGAGCTAGGCAGAGAAATAAACAGCACCACTGCAAATGCCAAGGACCTAAATATCCCACTGTTGGATCTTGACAAATCATCAAAACAAAAAATAAAGAAAGAAACAATGGACTTAAACCACATTGTAAATCAAATGGCCCTAACAGACATTTATAGAATATTCTGTCCCAAACTCCAGAATATCCATTCTTCTCAGTAGCACATCCTGTAAGACTAATTATATCTTAGGGCACAAAAAATTAAAAAAAAATCAAAATCATATCCTGTGCCTTTTCAAACAGAATAAAACTAGAAAACAATTACAGGAGAAATACTCCACCCTACACAAAGTCATGGAAATCAAACAACCTGCTGCTGAATGATTACTGGGTCAAGGAGATTGAATGGAAATCCAAAAATTTGCTTGAGCTCAGGAGTTTGAGGCCAGACTGTACAAGAGCTCTTACTAAAAATTGAAAAATTAGTTGAGCATAGTGGTGGGTGCCTGTAGTCCCAGCTACTTTGGAAACTGAGGCAGAAGAATCATTTGAGCCCAGGAGGCTGAGGTTCCTGTGAGACCATCTTGCTCTAGCCTGGGTGACAGAATGAGACAATCAATCAATCAATCAATCAATCAGAGGCGGGGCACAGTGGCTCATGCCTATAATCCTAGCACTCTAGGAGACTGAGGTGGGAGGGTCTCCTGAGCTCAGGAGTTAGAGACCAGCCTGAGCTAGAAGGAGACCCTGCCTCTAAAAATAGCCAGGTGCTGGGTGTTGGGCACCTGTAATCCCAGCTACTCAGGAGGTTGAGGCTGAGCCTAGGAGGCTGAGGTTGCTGTGAGCTATGACACCATGCACTCTACTGGGGTGACAAAGTGAAACTCTGTCTCAAAAAAATAAAAATAAAATAAATAAATAAATAAGGCTTTTTCTGATGAAGAGCAAACCTTCACATTATTATATGTTTTTCATGAGAGATTCTTTGTATGTTATTTTTTATTGATAGTGTGTATTGAAGAGTCAGGTTTGGGTGTTTTCAACATTGGGAAAATTGTTACTGGAATTGTTGAACCAGGTTCTTGTCTTGTGAAGTCAACAAATGAATTCATGGGCTGAGGGAGATGGCAAGTGAAGCAGAAGTTTATTAAGAGCAAGTTTAAGAGGGTGGGTGCAGTGGCTCATGCTTGTAATCCTAGCACTCTGGGAGATGGAGGCGGTGGATTGCTTGAGTTCAGGAGTTCAAGACCAGCTGAGACCCCTTCTCTAAAAAATAGTCGGGCTTTGGGCGGCACCTGTGGCTCAAAGGAGTAGGGCACTGGCCCCATATACTGAAGGTGGTGGGTTTAAACCCGGCCCTGACCAAAAACTGCAAAAAAAAAAAAGATAGCTGGCCATTGTGTTGGGTGCTTGTAGTCCCAGCTATTCAGGAGGCTGAGGCAAGAAGATTGCTTGACCCCAAGAGTTTGAGTTGCTGTGAGCTATGATGTCACAGCACTCTACCCAGGGTGATAGAATGGGACTCTGTCTCAAAAAAAAAAAGAGCAAGTTTAAGGGCAAGTGGTGGAAATCCCTTTACTGAAAGAGAGAAAAGGGAGAGGAAAAGGGGAGAGCAGCAAAGCCTCCAGCACAGCAGGCACAGAGGGGGACACCAGCGGGTTGCCCAAGAAAATGAAATGTTAAGCGGATTATATAGGTAGTCAAACCTTATCTATCTTCTTTGTGTGCAAGGAAGTGGAACTTATGCCCCTTTTGTTCTTTTGTGCCTTAATTTCTGTTCCTTTGTGTTCTAACTTCTGGTACCAGGTGCCCAAATATTCAGTTAAAATTTAATCTACTGTATGTCACGGGACTTCTACAAGGACTGGTTCCACCTCTCTGGCTATTCATGGCTCTCAGTAGAATGCCTGGAGGTGGGACAAAGTGCCCACGCTCTTGCCTTCTGCTGTGTGGGCTGCTCAGGGCAGCTCCTTTAACCTCAGCTGCCTCCACTTCCCTGGATCACTTTTCTCATCTAAAAATCATCTGAATCATACAGCAAAGTGAGTAGAAAGAGACTGAAGGAGGAACAAACCTAGACGTTCTGAGTTTTTTTTTTTTTTTTTTGAGACACAGCCTCAAGCTGTCCCCCTGGGTAGAGTGCTATGGCATCACAACTCACAGCAACCTCCAACTACTGGGCTCAAGCGAGTCTCCTGCCTACATGTCCCAAGTAGCTGGGACCGCAGATGCCCGCCACAACACCCAGCTATTTTTTGGTTGCAGCCGTCATTGTTTTGGCAGGCCCGGGCTGGATTTGAACCTGCCACCTTAGGTGTATGTGGCTGGTACCTTAGCCACTTGAGCCACAGGTGCCGAGCCGACATTCTGAGATTAAAGGATAACAATCCTTAAGAGTCTAGGCATGGTGACTCACGTCTATGATCCTAGCACTTTGGGAGGCTGAGGCAGGACAGTCAGTTGAGGCCAGGAGTTTGGGACCAGCCTGAGCAAGAGTGAGACCATATCTCTATAAAAAACAGGGAAATTGGCTC
>NW_003852506.1:2510851-2512716 GCF_000181295.1 Otolemur garnettii
AAAAAAAAAAAAACAAAAAAACAGGGAAATTAGCCAGGTGTGGTGGCACCTGTGATATCAGAAAGCAAAGAAGTACGCAGAGAATGATGCAACAGAGAAGCCAGCTTGAAGGGTCTCCTCATAGCCAAATTGGTCATAATGTGAGTAAATAATGTGAGAGTGATGGAATATAGCGCATTGAATAAAACAGCAAACCATAGGTTAATACTAGGACAGTCCAAAGCTTATACTCCCAGATGGGAAGCGCTGGGACCAAGCACCAGTTCTGTGCTATTGCTGCCAAAGATGTGGAACCCAATTCTACTCATGAGAAAATATCAGACAAACTCAAATTAAACAATAGTGGTCTGTAATCTGCAGAAGTGTTAAAGAAAGTCATGGAAGTCAAGGAAAAATTGAGAGACTGTAGCTGGGAGTGGTGGGGCGCCCCTGTAATCCTAGCACTCCGGAGGCTGAGGTGGGTGGATAGCTTGAGCTCAGGAGTTCAAGACCAGCCTGAGCAAGAGAGAGACCTTGTCTCTAAACCAGCCAGGTGATGTGGCAAGCACCTGTAGTCCCACATATTCAGGAGGCTGAGGCAAGAGGATTGCTTTAGCCCAAGAGCTCGAGGTTGCAGCGAGCTGTGATGCCACACTACTCTACTCAGGGCAACAAAGTGAGACTCTGTCTTAAAAAAAAAAAAAAAGAAAGAAAGAAAAGAAAAATTGAGGAACTGCTCCCAACTGAAGGAAACTAAAGAGACACAACAGCTAAATGTGCCACATGATTCATAGAGGACATTATAAGAACAACAGGAGAAATCTGGCTGGGATGTGAGGATAAGAAGGTAGTAATGTGTCAGTATTAATTTCCTCATATTGGTGGCTCTCTTGTGATTATGTAGGAGAAAGTTCCTGGTTGTAGGAAATACACACTAAGAATTCCAGGTTTGGCTGGGAGTGGTGGCTCACATCTGTAATCCTAGCACTTTGGGAAGCTGAGGGGGAAGATCACTGGAGGCCAGGAGTTCAAGACCAGACTGAGACCCCATTTCTAGAAAAAAACAGAAAAATAAGCCAGGCGTGGTGGTGCATCCCTGTATTCCTGTAGTACCAGCTACTTGGGAGACTGAGATTGGAGGATTGCTCATGAGACTGAGGTTGCAGTGAGCCATGACTGATGCTACTTAGCCTCCCAAAGTTGTTCTGGGATAACAGGTATGAGCCACTGTGCCTGGCTTTAAAATAGTTATTATTTTATTAATTGTGTGTGTGTGTGTGTGTGTGTGTGTGTGTGTATAGGGGGACTTCTTAGGCTTTCTTAAGGGACAGAGTTGGTGCTTTGCCTTGAGGCTGCCTGGAGCAACTGCCCCACCTGTAAGGACAAGGGTGGCCCATGATCATGCTGCCCACCTTAATCCCATCCTCAGCAACTAATTACCACAGCAGGGGAAGGAGGAAGGACCTAGGGCCAGGCGTCCAGGTGCAGGAGGATTTGGAAAATGACTTAGAGCTAATTATCATGTCTTCAGTTCTTTCAACTGAATGACAAAGGGGACACAAGATGTCAAAATCTTTGGGACACAGCAAAAGCATTCCTCGGGGAAAATTTATACCCTTAAATACATACATCAAAAAAGATAGAAAGATCATAAATTAACAACATATTGTCAACCTCAAGGACCTAGAAAAGGAAGAACAAACCAAACCCCAAACCAGCAGAGGAAAAGAAATAAATGTCAGGGCAGAACTAAATCAATGGGAAAGCAGAAAAACAACACAAAGGATCCACAACACTAAAAGTTGGTCCTTTGAAAAGATAAACAAGGCTCAGCGCCTATAGCTCAACCGGCTAAGGCGCCAGCCACGTACACCTAAGGTGGCGGG
>NW_003852506.1:2513277-2514942 GCF_000181295.1 Otolemur garnettii
ACTGAGGCAAGAGGATCACTTGAGCCCAAGAGTTTGAGGTTGCTGTGAGCTACGACAGCTCTGCACTCTAACCAGGGTGAAAGCTTGAGACTCTGTTTAAAAAAAAAAAGATGGGCAGTGCCTGTGGCTCAAGGAGTAGGGCACTGGCCCCATATGCTGGAGGTGGTGGGTTCAAACCCAGCCCCAGCCAAAAACTGCAAAAAATGAGTTCAAGACCAACCTACTAAAAATAGACTGTGGCAGGTACCTGTAGCCTCCACTACTGGGGAGGCTGAAGCAGGAGGATCACTTGAGCCCAGGTTTCAGGTTGCTGTGAGCTGACACTACAGCACTCTTACTGGAGCAAAGCTGGGCAACAAAGTGAGACTGTCTCAAAAAAAATATTTTTTCAAAAAGTCTTAATGTCGCTCTGAACAGATTCTCAGTGAGATGCAAGCAGGGCCTTTTCAGTAACAAAAATTAGGCCTAAGACAAACCCTCCACGTAAAACATACTGAGATACCACCTCATGGTTTGTTGAGAAGAAATTTAGAAGAGAATTTTAGAGTATACCTAACAAACTAATTGGTCTACCCTTTGGGGAAAGTTATATTTGCTCTCTTCCATGTTCTAAAAGGGGTTAATCATTGTTTATATGGTCCCTGAGTTAATTAATTGAGTGAAGACGAAAGCATTCCAGTCCCGTCCTCAAAACCTTCCCTCATGAGTGAATTGAACTAAACACTTTCCCCGGTGCTCTTGGAAGGGGGCCTGCGCAGGCTGTTCATCCTCTTGGGAACAGAAGATAAAGAAGGAAGCAGTGATACTAGACACTGTCTCTCCACCCTAGCCAGCGGCTCCAGGTGACCCTGCCTGGCCTGGCCTCTCCCTGGGGGCGGATGGGGCAGGAGACGCTGAAGTATTAGTCATCTGTTTTGGACCTTGGCTCAGACTGTTTTGTATCCCGCCTGCAGTTGTTTGTTCAGCAGTGAGATTAAGGGGGTGAGTCACAGCTTAATAAGTCATCTCCGCCAGCAGGGAGCGAAGTGCAGGGTTACACCACATGGGAGGGCTACTTCTGCCCACCCTCCCCAAGGCTACTACAAAAGTGGTGGAGCTTCCTTCTTAACAACTCACTATAAAGTCTTGTTCTTTAAAAGATGCAGGTGGTCATGTAAAGAAAAGAAAAGATAAACAAAATTGACAGACTTCTTGGTAGACTAACCACGAACAGAAGGGAAAGGACAATTAAATGAAATGGACGATTAAAGTGTTAGTGTTAAAATGGACAATTAGACTAACCACAAAGAGAAGGGAAAAGGACAATTAAATGGTGACATGACAACTGATAGCATAATTGAAACATCATCCACGAATAGTACATAAATCTCTACCTACATAAAATAGAGAAGGTGGAGGGTGTGGACAAGTTTCTGGAAATACAACCTTCCCAGAGGATTCCTTTAGGTCAAGAGTTCAAGACCAGGCCTGGCGTGGTGGCTCACACCTGTAATCCTAGCACTTTGGGAGGCTGAGGCAGGTGGACAGCTTGAGGTCACGAGTTTGAGACCAGCTTGAGCAAAAGGAAGACCCCATCTTTACTAAAATAGAAAAACTGAGGCAAGAGGATCACTTGAGCCCAAGAGTTTGAGGTTGCTGTGAGCTACGACAGCTCTGCACTCTAAC